>NW_026868168.1:481441-557198 GCF_020745735.1 Hemiscyllium ocellatum | reverse complement strand
CAGGCTACATCCTGGCAAATCTCCTCTTCACTTTTCCAATGGCATCCACATAGTTCCTAATAATGCAGCGACCAGAACTGTACACATTGCTCAAAGAATTGGCGCACCAGAATATGTACAGCTGCAGCAATAACAAACATGGAGAAGGAAGCCTCCTTCTTCTTTTGACAAGAGATGCAACTTATTCAGTAAACCACAGCACCCTCACTTGACCACTTCCTCCTTTTCTGACAGGTATAAACCTTATCAAGGACACGCAATAGCTAGTATAATCGCATCATAATAGCCTTTCCCCCAGCTATAACACCTGTCCCTTTCCATCGTTAAAGTAAACACAACTGAATTGTAGTCAGTATCATCGAGGTGCTCACCTCCAATCTAACATCTGGTCTGGTTCATTACCCAGTACTAAATCCAATTTGGCCTCGTCCCTTGTTGGCCTATCGACATACTGTTTCAGCAAACCATTCCGTACAAATTTGAGAAAAACTGACCCATATAATTTACTTGAACTGTAGCGTTTCCCGTCAATATTTGGAAAGTTAAAGTTCGCCATAACAATTACTCTATTATTTTCGTTCCAATCCAGTATCATCTTTGTAATCCTTTCCGCTACATCTCTGGAACGTTTCAGAGGTCTATAGAGAACTGACAACAGGGTGACCTCACCGTTTTTGTTTCTAACCTCTTCCTATACTTCCTCAGTAGACAAGTCTTCATCAAATATCCTTTCTACCACCGTAATACTGCCTCTGATTAACAATGGCATCCTCCCCCCTTTCAGTACCTTCCCTGTCTTAATGATGCATCTAAACCCGGGAACCTACAACAATCATTCCTGTCCCTGCTCTATCCATTTCTCCTAAATGGCCACACATTAAGCTGTGCTACTGCACAATTTGGAAACAGGGAGTGATTAGAAGGTTGCTTAGTAAGGGGTCAGTTGGATAGATCAGAAGACATCATGAGGGGAGATAGACAGAAATAGTCAGAAAATGGAAGTTTTATTTAGAAATTCTTACGGACTGCAAGGCCTTTGTCTGATGTCATACCCTTTGAGCACCGTGCTGATACTGGCTGTGGTCCCAGATCATTTATCTTCAATAATATCACATAGCTGAGTTGATGACAGTTAAACAGAGACCATAAGGCTAAACGATTTTGTTTTTTTTTTACCGGGAGAAAGTGGATTAATTTACATAGAACCAGTAGCAAGAACTGAAAACTTCCCTCGATACTGAGATACGATGCCAGTTAATCTCAGTGAGGTGGATCACTGATAGAGGGGGAATCAGCATCTCAGCTGTGGGTCAAATAATGATTGATATAGTTTGCACACCATTTCCATGGTTTTCTAATGCACATTTCAATTTAGTAGCTCAATATCATGAATATATTTTAACTATTTTATCTTCACATTTAGTATGGACAGAATATCACGTTGTCCCTGTATTTTGTGTTCAATAAACAAATATCAGTTCTCATTACTCATTTTAAATGTATCCTTGAATCTGTTCTTCATATGAGTTATAAATAGTAACATTCTAATACTGATGACTGGGGAATATTATTGTCCCTCCCTCCATTCTGAACTGCCATGTCCCCAATTCTCTCTGTTTTCTGTCTCCTCCACAATGCCATAATCACACTGTAATTGAACCCCAATAAATGACACTTTCACACAGTTCATTAATATCGATAACATATTAATCGACCCTCATCGGCCCTCTCTGATCATGGAATATCAAACTGAATTGCATTTGTCACGTACAATTCTTTGTTAACATATTCATGCCATTTGTCTGTTATAACCCCACGTTGCCTCAGGCACACATTCCCCTCAGATCATCAACTATAAAAATTGTCTCAATGTTTTATTGAAATTATAATGCTTGGTCAGTAGTTACAGAATGTATGTTACCATTTATAAACTGAGAGGCATGTTTATATTCTGATAAACTTATGGTATTGCTCCTATGTCCAAGGCAGATTGAATGGTTACACTCGATTGATCTACCAGCCCCAACAGTTGCATATCAGTCACCCTCACATACCTCATCAATAATGTAAAAATTAATCATTGTTTTGAATTTTAATAAAACAGCATTGAATTAAAAGGCATTGGTTGGAGCTATTTGTTCAGCGACTGTGATTGATGTCGTCTCCGTGCATCCTAAATGTGTCACTGGAGGGAGTGCCCCTTCTATTAATTCGGGACTCGGTTTAACGTGTTATCCCATAGTATGGGCGGGAGTATCACCGACAGCACTAACAGGGATCAGCAGCTCGAGACACGAGGAAGGAGATATCAGAATCTCAGAACATAAGACTGGAATGTTCCAGTAATGGATCAGCATCTGAGAACATTAGACTGGAATGTTACAATAACAGACAGAAGTTTATGCTTGGTCTTTACTATCTTTCTCAGCTTTGGATATAATTAGCCTCACGGATCGAAGATATCCTTTGGATCATTCACGGTGGTTACTATCCCATCCTCACTATAGTTGGTGTTCCTGGTAAGTCATTCCATCGGACCATTAAACCGAGTTGAACTGAATTGCTGGTCACATATAAATTTTAGAATTTAGAAGTCATCATTTTCAGATCCAGTCAAAAATGTTATTCCTTGCAAATTATAACTGGCAAATTAATATTCACAACATACTCAACAATATGTGTGGAGGAACCAGTCTGTTCGCAATCTCCATAATCTTTTTTCTCCATTCAGATTTACATTTCTACATATTCTCAACACTCACCAATCCTGCCCAAGACCACTATCAGGATATTTCAGTGTCCTTCTCAGACTCAGTGGAACTGTTGAATAATCCATGGCTTGTTTGTTACTTCGTTCACATGATTCTCGATGGTTTAAAAAGCTCTGCGAACGTTCCTCTCACTCCACGCATCTCCCCATTTCGATTGAGAGAGACAGGGCCAGTGTTGACTAAACTTTTCCCACATTAATACAGTGTATTTGGTGTGTGATCATGCATCGAACTTCATGTTATCCACCATCCCGACAGGAGCCACAATACTTTCATTCTAAAACAGGTAACAATTCCCACCAGCTTCTGACCCCCACGGAAAACATGTGTCTGTCTTCGTGGAGATGGAAGATGCCTCCTTGACGCTTGACACAAAACATTTGGCTTCCTTCCTCACTGCTGGCAAAACAGGTTAAATTATCAGTTGTTCCACAGGCAATGGAGCCACGAGGAACATTGTGAGCAGTCTATGAGTGCATTCTCTGCTTCACTCGTTCAGGTTGGAGCATCAATGATGCCCTCCTATTCCTATATAAGTGTATCGAGGGGTGAATGGTCTCCTGCTGGTTCCATAGCACAGGTTTAGGGGTCTGATTGGGCTCTGTCTATGGCTGTTTAACAGACCGGAACCCTCATCTTTTTATGGAACATGCAGGAGGATTGAATGGGCTGTCCCTCTTCTTGGTCAGTCGTTTTGATGGACTGAATGGCCTCCACATATCCGGGTGTAACCAGCTTGAGATGCTGAATGAGCTCCTCTTTTAACTGTGGAAATGTGCAGTGCCTCGCAGCACTGTTACATGAATGTTACCGACACTTTAACAGCACAAACCTGAATGTTGTTTGGGTCTTGCTGCACATGGACACAGACTGGTTTAGGAGCGGAGGGGGGAAGAATGTTCAGAATATTGTGTGATCTTCAGTGATCAGCCCGCTTCTGATCTTATGATGGATGCGGGGCACGGGGGTGGGAGCACGCAGTTGTTGACGAAGGAGCTGAAGATGTTTGTGCTGAGGAAGTTAATCTAAGGATCTTGTGAAGAGATGTCTCGGGACTGAGAGGATTGCCGGTCACCGACTACAAACATCTTCCTTTGTGCTCTGAAAGACCCCAACCAGTGGGGAGGTTAGACCTGATTCCAATTAAGCTCAAATAAGTAGATGATCCTGATGACATCCTCAGTCAAATACTGCCTTGATATCAAGGCCATTCACTCTTCCCTGAGCCCCTGTGGTCACCTCCTTTTCATTTCAACAGGTGACAGTGTATGTGTAAAGAGTGTTTTCTATTCACACAGTGTAATCAAAGTCAGGAATTATCTGGCCTAGAGAGTTAGGGGAGTTACATCAGCGAACGTATTTAAGTAGGAGGTCTATGGATTTTGACATTTCAGGTAGCTGAGGGGTGTGAAGAACTTGGCATTAAGAAGAGTTAATGCTCACAGTAGATCAGCCACGATCGTATACAATGGCTGGACCACCCAAATTAACCATTCCTGTTCCTTATGTTTTCATTTTCTGTAATTTCAAAGAAAATGGTGGTAATTTTCCTGGACGTTCTGTTATTGATCGTTGCAATCAGAGAGAGCAAATCATTTTGAGTCATCTCTAAGTAGTTATGGGGCTTTATTCACAATGAATCTTGGTCTAGACCAAGAGCAACAAATGAAACACAAGTTGCAGAGAGGAAACACTCTATAAAGAGACCCGAGGGATCTTTCAAACCCAGGCTGGATTTCCAAATAACATTTTCCATTCTGTACTAATCTGTGTGTGACAATTGGGAGGGATTAAATGAGATCCTGTGTTACTGTGGATCAGGTATTTGGAGCAAGTGGTCCCTATCTGCACCTTGCAGGTGCTGTGAGAGGCTGAAAGCAACATAGTAACACGGGACTATGGAGCAAGAGTAGTTCATCAGACACTTTGTCAATGCTCTACCACGCACTATGATCTGATTAAGGTCTCAGCAGCACTTTTCTGTCAGTTCACCATTTTCCTACATTCATTTGTCTGTCAAATGTTTAACACAGACAATTTTGAACAAATGGAAATATCCAGTCATCACAAACTTCTGGGGAAGGGAATTCGCAACTTACCAACACTTTGAAAATCTCTTGTTCGTGTTCTAATCAATATTGGAGGGTCACTCATGTATTTTCCCACTCCTCTATTAGTGAAAGCAAATTTTAAATGTAACCAGTTGAGTGCTGAGTCCAATGATATAAGTCTGAGACTGGGTAATTTTCTAGAACAATCTGAGACACAGAAAATTGAACTCTGAACAAATGGTGAAATGATAGAGTGTCCCAAAAGTTGTTCTGCCTTTGAAATTATTCTGCTCACTCAAGTGTCTGGGAATGCGGGTTTATTCCTGGAACCGTTGGATTTGGCTGAATTCTCTTTGCTGCGTTTTGTGCAGAGATTCCTATGAATCCTCATCAGGAATCCTCCACGAGTGGTAAACATGACTCGTCAATTTTCTGCTCTCACACTTTGTTTTAAGGCAGAACAAAGTAAGAGAGAGAGACCGATTGACTGATCCTTCTGAGCCATGTAGTATTTTTCTCCGTCTCTGTGTGGGAATAAACATTAACGTCAACTGAACACCAAACTGGAACATGCACACTCTCCATGTACATTCTCTGGAATGGATGATAATTGACTGCATGTTGCATGCAGCATCATTGCTGTTGTTGTGCACAGTGCCTTTCATTAGCAAAAGAAAAAAAAGTGTCCTCTTTATAATTTTATGACATGTTTACATGTGTCTGCATAATTTTTAAAAATAACTTGATACCTTCATAATATTTGTGTTAATACCAATGCATCTCATTCAAAAAAATATCATTTAGCTTTAGTCTACTTAGCAAGTGAAAATATTTAGCCAGTGAAAGCACTTCTCTGAAAGTCGTGGTTCAATAAGATTTCTCATCTAAGATCTAAACAGATAATCCTTGATAACAAAAGGCCTTCATTTCAGGAATGAGTAAAGGGAAGCATCTTCGAACATATTTAAAAGGAATTGTATCCTTTTTTAGTTTAGAGGATCAAAACTGCACCCAGTGTATGTGATGTGCTTTCAGCAATGCCCTGTTCGGAGACAGTGAAACATTTCTGATTAAACCCAATACCCGTTGCCACAAACAGCATCATTCCACTTACCTTCCAAATCACTTGCTGCATCTGCCGACAGACTTCATATGATTCATGTACCAAGAAGATGAAAAACATCTGCATCGCAGAGTTCTGCAATCTCTCTCCATTTAAATTGTTTCCGACTGCAATAGATAACTGACATTATATTATTTCTGCTGAAGGTATGCTACTAACCTTCCTGTCTACATCATAATGCAGATTCACTATCTCCATTTGAAGACATATTGAATGATCATTTTGGTGTACAAGGTAGTTCAGCTTTGATCCATTCAGTCCCTTCATCCAGATATTTGACGTAGATTATTGATCTTTGCTGACGCCATAGTGTTCTCTGAGGCACAACTAGTTACAATTTTGTTTAAAAAAAATCATATATCTCTACTTTATATTTCCTGTTAATGACAGCATCTCTGTTCCTGTGCAGCAGTTCAGGCGGGTTGAATGACCTCCTCCTGGGCTGTGTAATGTACTCAACGAGCTGAATTACTTCATTCTATATTCCTGCGTAATTCCTGAGAGGAGCAGAATGGTCTCCTCCCGTCTCATTTTACCGATGCAGTCTGGCTGAATGGGATGGTCCTCTACCCTGTAATCGCATTGAGGGAACAATTCATGGTGCAGGGGCAGCAGTATATCTCTGTAACTGGATCGAAGATGGAATAATGGAACAACACAAGGTGTAGGGGCAGGAGCATATCTCTGTATCAGACTCGAGGGCTGGATTGAGGGAACAACACATGGGTTAGGGACAGCAGTATATCTCTGTAACGGCTAGGAGCGTGGATTGAAGGAGCAACACATGGGATAAGTGCAACAGTTGGCCATTTGGCGACACCACTCAGAATGCTCATGGCTGATACGAATGTTTTGACCATCTGTCTCTGGTCTGTTACCAATAAACATTGACTCTCCTGTCCGGCAAAGACCAGTCAAGCTCAGCCTTGAATATCTTCAATAACCGAGTCTTCACTGCTCCCTGAGGATGAGGACACCACAGATAGCACAACAGTAACGGGAAAGGGACATCCTTCTTTCATTGTGGGACCCATATTTTAAAAACTGTGTTAACCTCATATCAAATCATTGTCCCTTTTCGGATATATTCGTACAATAACCAAGAATAGACATTAAACATTCTGCCCTCCAATCTTTTCCCATATTACCACTGAGTCTTTCAATAAAATATGCTGCTGCTGCTGTCTCAGGAAGAGAATACCTGATAGCATAACACCACACAAGCATTAAAAAAAGGAGCAGAATTAGACCATTTGGCCTATCGAGTCTGATATGCCATGTAGTCATTTCTAATATGTTCCTCAACATCATTCTCCTAACTTCTCCCTCGCATCCTTGATCTCCTTATAAATGAAAACGTACTTATTTTTGTCTTAATGGCTCTCGTGTCTGTGTCTTAATGTGTGTTTATGTGTGTGTGTGTGTGTGTGTGTGTGTGTCCATGTGCTTGTTATCAGTGTATTTGTGTGACTATGTCTGTCTGTCTTTGTATCATCCTGTGTAATTCTATCTGTGTTTGTGTTTATTTGTGTGTGACTGCATATGTCTTTGTGTGCTTCTCCGTGTGTGCATGATTATCTCCTTGCATGCATTTTGCATGTTAATATATTGGGGCATTTACCAATACATCTGTGTATTTCACTGCCTGCATTTCTGTGCATCTGTTCTTCTGCGAGTGATAGAGATGAGGTTGGAACTGACAGTAGGTTTGAACTGAAAATTGCTCTTTACTGAACACTGCTCCTTATTCGGTTGGTGGGACGTGGATGTTTCAGAATCTCCACACAAGGCCGCCTGGTCCGCTTCGGTTCTCTCCAGGACCCTCCCCACATGTCAGGGTAGGGGGATGAGGAAACGGATATCTGGCACTCCATCACACGACTTGGCCCTTTCTGTCCTCTTCCAGGCTGTTTCTCCTGGAATAGGAGAAAGGGAGGGAATGTGTGAGGGTGGGAGTGGATGACCCTGATGTTCGTGCTGAGGAAGGTAAGAAGTGACATTGTGAGGTGGCCAGAGAGAGTCTGTCCACAGTGTTGTATCCATGTAGTGTTATTAGTGTGCGGGGCTATTGCATCAGGGACATAAAATGCGGGGGCGGGAAGGTGCTGAATTCAACAGTGAGAGTGGTTGTGCTTGAGCCTTTTTTGGAGATAGAGCGTGAGCTTTTGTCAAGGGTAGGTGCTATAAGAGCCATACAGTGAGTGTGAGGGAGCAGTGAAAATATACGGTGACACTTATCCTGACAGAGCGGGGTGGATATTGATACTTGTCCTGTATTGCTGGACATTTCTTCAGACCATCTTAGCATCGAGGTGAGCCTCCCCGAATGCCTTAACCAAGTCTATCACTAGTAACGGCACAGGCCATGTCCCCCAGATTTCACAGAATCAGTTTGGGTGTGTCTTAGAAATAGCAAGGAGCAGCAAACTTGATGTATTATATATCTGAAACAAAACTGTCACGCAAATGCTTTACATCATACTGTCTGGAAATTATATATGCAACTGTATGCACAGGGAAGCTACGACATACTGATATTATCGCTGGGCTCTTAATCCAGAGACCCAGGTAATATTCTGGGGACACGGATTCAAATCCTATCATAACAGATTGTGGAATTTGAATTCAATAAGTATCTGGAATCGAGGGTTTATGATGATCAGGGATCCATTGTTGATTGTTGGAAAAACTCATCTGATTCACTGATGTCATTTAGGGAAAGAAACGACTATTCTTACCTGGTCTGTCCTGCAAATCACTCCAGACCGAAGGCAACGCTGTTGACTCTTAACTGCTGTTTGGCATGGCCAGTAAATGCTGATTATCCAGCGAAGCCCCCATCCTGTGAATGGGTAACAAATACTCGTGGGTTCTGCAGTAATAATGGATGGTGTCAAGTTGCATCGAAACTGAGTTAACTAAGTGAGTGCTAATGTTGTGAAAAATAAATTCCATAAGTGTATATCAGGTAGGTCTAAAGAGTATGTTGTGAACCAAACGAGAGAGCAGATTATTTCGGATTTGGTGTTGTGTAGTCGGAAGGACTAATTACTAACCTTGCTCTGAAGCAGCTTTGGAGGAATAGTGACATTAATATGTTGTATTTTACACGGCATCTGCATACAATATGGAATGTTTGAACATTCTGGTCAGACATCATGGAAGCCCAGAGGCTAGAGTGTCAAGTTCGCTCCAGTGAATTGGGAAAGTACAATATAACATTCAGTAGGAGAACAATGGTTGTTATACTCATAGAGTCTTACAGCACAGGCCATTCGGCCCAAACTGGGATATGCTGAACAAAATGTCCATTCACGCTAACCCCATTTACCTGCCATTTTCCTGTATCCTTCTAATACTTTCCTATCCGTGTATTTGTCCAAATGTATTTTAAATTTTGTGAATGCACCCGCCTCAACCACTTCTGCTGGCAGCTCATCCCATATGCATACCACCCTGTGTGTAATTGAAATTGTCACTCAGGTTCACTTTTACTCTTTCCCCTCTGACCTTAAATTGATGCCCCCTAGTCCGTGATTACCCAATCCTGGGGGAAAAAAAGGCTGAGTGCAGCGACTCTCTTCATGCCTCCCATGATCTTATACACTACTATCACATCCCCCTCAGCCACATACATTCTAAAGTACAAACTCCTAGCTTGTTCAACCACTCACTGTAACTCAGACCATTTGGTCTTGGCAAAATCCTTGTAAATTTCTTCTGCTCTCTTTCCAGTTAAATAAGGTCCTTCCTCGAGCAAAGTGAACAAAACTGAACATGACGCTACAAGTATGGACTCGCCAACATCTTGTATAATTGCTACATAACTCGCTAATTTCGATACTCAATGCTCTAAATGATGGAGGACAGTGTGCCAAATGCCTTTTTCACTGCCTTGTCGACCTGGGACTCCACTTACAGTGAACCGTGCACCTGAATTCCAAGGTCCATCTGCTCCACTGCACCCCTTTAAGGCCCTGCCATTCACCATGAAACCCCTACCTTGATTTGACTTTCTAAAATGCAAGAACTTACACTTATCTGTATTACACTCCATTTACCATTTCTCGGCCCACTTCCCCACCTGATCAAGGTACTGCTATAATTTCTGAAATTTCTGACAACTTTCCTCACTGTCCACGATACCACCTATTTTAGTGTCATCTTGAAACTTCCAATCATGCCTGTACATTCTCATCTAAATCATAGATATGTGTAATATATATATATATATATATATACTTAAAACTAACAGTAATGGTCCCAGAACCGACCCCTCAGGCATTCCACTCATCACAGGCCTCCAGTCCGACAAGCATCCGTCCACGATTACCCTCTTCTTCCTATCATTAAGCCAATTTTGGGCCTAATTTTCCAGCTCCCCCTCAATTCCATCTGATCTAATCTTCCAGAGCTGCGTACCATGTGGAATCTTATTGAAGGCCTTACTGAAATACATATAGACTATATACACAACTATGCCCTTGTCAAAGTTGCTGGTCACTTCATCAAAGCAGTCTAACAGATTTGTGAGCCATGATCCTCCCATTCACAAAGCCCAGTCTTTTCAAATGCATGCATATCTTCTCTCTCAGAATCTTCTCAAGTAACTTGCCTGCTACAGATTTTAGGTTTACTGGTCTATAGTTCCCCGTTTTTTCTTTGTAGCACTTTTTGAGTAAGGGCATAGCACTCACTACCCTCCAGGACATCATCCTTTGGCTACCGATGATGCAAAATTATCAACCAGGGCCCCCGCTATTTCTTTCCTGTCCTCCTTCAGTGTTCCTGAATATATATGGTCAGAACCAGGAGATTTATAGAAATACTACAAAGTCTGAAAAGTAAGTCTATTTATTTCAGGTAAAACACCCATGAGTGACAAAGTTAGTTAACAAAGATTGGCATAAAAAAAAGATTATATTAATCACAGGAAGTGACTTCAGAAGAATTACAGACATCGTGGAATCCTGAGAATTCTCAGAAATTTACGATCCAGAAAAGGACGCCCATGAAACTGGTAAGGAAATAAAAAATCAAACATGCATGCAAACAAGCAGGAACACAAAGACTGCATAAATCTATGATCTATATTTCAAAGGAAAAAAAAGTCAAATGTGGAAATCTGCAATCAGGAGAGATGGGTTTATTATGGATAACTGGGAAATGGCCAAGCAAATAGCCAGTTACTTTTGCATCTGTCTTCATGGAGGAAGATCCAGAAAATCACCCCGAAATACGAAATGATCATCTTGGACTTGTGGCTCGAAAACCATAAAGTCAAGTTATATCACTAACAAGGCTTTACTTGAACAAGCAGCTGGATTGAGCATTGCTAACCTTGACAAACCAGATGTACTTCATACCAAAATCTTCAGAAATAAACCACTAATAGAAGTATTAATTGCACTGTCGATGACTGTGTTCTATTTTCCAGTGCATTCTGCATAGTCTGGAAACCAATGTAGCTAAATGGACATTAGTAAATTGTTCCAAGCATTGTAGATGAACAATAGGGATTCTAGCATCTACAAAGGGCAGAAGAGATAGTGTGGAGAACTGCAGAACAATTAACGTGACATTTGTGGGGAAACTATTGGAATCTATTATATAGGATGTGATATTCGTTATTTAGAAATTAACAGCAACATTGGAGAGAATCAGTATGAATTTCTGAAAGGGAAATCATACTTGACAAGCTTTGGAATTGTTTGAAGTTGATTCTTACAGCATAGATAATGGGGAACCAGTAGAATTGACATATTTTAGATTATCAGAAGGCTTTCTATAAGAACTCATGCAATGAGTTCGTAAATGCAATGAATGTGAAGTGTCTTAGGAGGAATATATGCAAGTGGGAAGTTAAAGTTTGGATTGCCTTGCTCTAAGAGTCAGAATACAGATGTAAAGACATGTTGAATCAGTTTAACAGCGTGTTGGTGAGTACTGTACCTGAAATATTGAGTAATGTTTTGGTGACCAAATCTGAGAAATAATATACTGACCACAGAGGAAGTTCAATGGACATTCTCCAGATTAATCCCTCAGTTGGCGGGATTACGTGATGAGGAAACTCGGCCTGTGTTCTCCAGAGTTTCAAAGAATGAGAAGGGTCGCTATGAAATTTATAAAATTCACAAAATATATGACAATTGGAAATTAACAGGATGTTTTACCGGCTGTCTAATCCACATTCAAGTGAATTAATGGCAGGATAAAGCACGACCATTTAAGGCTGCAATAAGGAGGAAATTCTGCACGTTTAGGGGACTAACTAATACAGGGGCATGGATATCTGCTGGCAGGGCAAGTTAGGGAGAATTTCAAGATATTCTACAAGTGTGTCCAGCAGAATCAGAATAACCAGGGAACACGTCGGAATCATTAGTGACTTGCCAAGTTGCATCTAAATGAACTTTAGTTGAGGAGACAGAAGGTGGTGGGAGACGGCTGCTTGTGTGAATGAAGGCCAGTGTCCAATGGTATACCACAGGGATCAGTGCTGTGTCCCTTATTATTTGTGATTCGGAAATGCTGGGGTTTGACTAGGTGGACAATGCTAAAAATCGCATAACACCAGATTATAGTCCAGCAGGTTTATTCGGTGACACTAGCTTTCGAAGTGCTGCTTCTTCATCAAAGCGCACAATCACCTGATGAAGAAGTAGCGCTTCGAAAGCTAGTGCCTTTGAACAACCTATTGGACTCTAACCTGATGTTGTGTGATTTTCAACTTTAATATTTGTGGTACTCATAAATGATGTAGCTGTGAATATGGACGAGGGGTGGGGAGTGTGATAAGTAAGTTTGTGTTTAATACGCAGATTGGCCGGTTAGTTGGCACTGAGGAGGAAGGCCTTAAGTTATGGGAAGATACAGATGGAATGGTCAGCTGGGAAGATCAATGGCAGATCAAATGTAATCCTGATAAATATGAGGTGATATACTTTGGAAGAAGGAACCAGACAGGGGAGGACTCAATGAATGGCAACATACTAGGAAGGTCAGAGGGTGCTTCTACACACATCCGTGAATGTGATGGACAGGTTAATACACAATGTGGCAAAGCATAGGGGACTGTAAACATAACCTTGATTCATTGAGGAACATAAGAGCTATGCGGAACTTTGGTGAGGCCGAAATGGAATAGTGTGTGTAGTTCTGGAAACCACATTACAAGAAGAATGTGATTGTACTGGAGGGGGTGCAGAGGAGACTCACCAGGATGTTCCCTGGGATGGGGCATATCAGCTATGGAAAGAAGCTGGATAAGCTTTGGTTGTCTAGATTGGAGGAGAGGAGGCTGAGGGTGACGTGATTCAGAAGGATAGGATTACGAGGAGCATAGCCAAGGTGGATGGACAGCAGCCGTTCCTTTTAGTCAAAGGGCCACACTTATAAAGTGAAGGGTCTGCGGTTTCGTGAGGATTTGAGGATTGCTTTTCACCCAGAGTGTGTTGGTGTCTGAAATACAATTCTTGAGAGGGGAGTTGTCATTGTAAACTCAAAACCATTAGAACATGCACGGTTATGCTCTTGAAATGCCTTAAAATTAATCTGTGATTGTATGGCTGTGGAAGGCCAATCACTGGGCACCTTAAAATAGGAACTGATAGGTTTCTGAAGAATATATTAACAAAGTTCATAAGACAGAACTTGTAATATTTTCTGAAAATATGCCAATGGTAAAATGAAGAGAAATAAATGTGCAGCTTTCTTGCAGTTTGATACCCGATTCTTGAGGGCCGGGAAATAGGAGAACCATGGAGCAAATGCTTCAGTTATGCCTCCACAGTGGAAAACAAAACAAAAAAGAAAACTTCCTCGCAATACTAGGGATATTTAGTCTGGTGATAAAAAGAGAATATACTGAAATTAGCAACTAGCAAGTAGAACGAAGTCAGCATGTGAGTGGGTGAGGGGGATGTAAAAAAGCTCCAAAGTAATTGAGACAAATGAAATTACTGGGAAAATAGGTGGCAGATGGAGACCAATGGGAGAGATGACATGCTGTGCACGTTGATGGGAACAATAAAATGGCAGCCTCTCATTTGAAATGGGCGTGGTTGAATCATGTTGCTCTAAAAGGAACTTAAGCTGCATTTTTGCTTATTTCTGCGCAGCCCTCTACGTACATGGAGGGCAGTGAGTTCTGAAGCCAGAAGTCAATTCTGGGAATGGCATTGGCACGCTGACCAGTGTATATAGACCCAGCAAGTGGGGAACTGTAAAATTAAAATTAATCTGGACCTCCTTGTACACCAGTCACTGAAAACAATATTGCAGGAGCAGAAAGCAGGTAGGCAGATAAATGGTGTATTCACCTTCATTTCAGGGGAATTGAGTACAGGAGTAAGAGTATCTTACTGCAGCTGTATCGGGCCTTAGTGAGACCCCATCTGTATTGTGTGCAGCTTTGGTCTCCTTACCCAGTAAAGGACAAACCTGAAATTGATGGAGAGTAGTGAAGGATGAGCAGACTGATCTCTGGGAAAACAGGCCTGTTGTGGGAGCAGAGTTTGGGGCGACTGGGCTTGTATTCATGCCGTGTTGATGAGTGGTGATCACAGTGAAATATATAATACTCTGATAGGGCGAAACAGATTGGAAGCAGGGGTGGTAATTTCCCCTGGCTCGTGCGTCTAAAACAAGGGGCCACAGTATTAGGTACAGACAAGCCACTTTGCATTGAGGTGAGAATAAACGTCTGCACTCAGAGATTGGCGAACCAGGGATACTCTTTCCCAGATCAGGCTGTGGAAACCAAGGCACTGAATACAAATAAGGATTTCTGGAAATTATAGGGATAGGGAGAGAGCAGGAGTATCGTGTGAAGGTAGATCAGCTATCAGTCCATTTTGTTCTCCAATAACGCAGTAGCTTTGTTCCTGTGCACAACCGTGTTGTAGAAAATCGTGCAGTATTAATAATGGGGTCTATGGGAAAAAGAGGATAAGGTACAAACCCCCAAATATATCAGCAAAACCAAAAATTACGTTTTGTCTAGCACACACGAGCACAGTCTAAATACATATTTAAATCACATATTGTAATGAATCTGTCTTCCAAATGTAACACTTTCAAACTACAATCACTGACCACAGCAGTGTACCTGTCACCACATTCTTCTCCAGAAAGTGCGTGGGGCTGACTGACCACGTGACGCTGATGGGGAAGTTCCAGTTCTCCTCAAGATTCTCCCCACAGTTTGAAATAAAGTTCTTTGCAAATGAAGACTACAATTCCCGGTTTCAGGCTCAGATTCAAGGCTTCCAGAGCGGATTGCATTCCTGTTTTAGCTGAACACATTGATTGTATACTTTGCAGACAGATGATCCTGAGGCTTGGGTTTGTTGTTCAGCTGGTTCCTGGCAAGGAATTGCGTCACAGTGAACGGGAGTTCGCTCTATGGAAAAAGGTTCACGAGTCACATTGCAGCCAAATTGTATTTAGTCGACACGTGTTATCTGAGAACTGCATGTATATTGAATGGAGGAGCAAAATTGATGGGCTGAAGGGACTACCGAAGTTCTTATTTTATATTTCACAATGTTTAAACATATTAAGGCATACGAATATTGTATGGGTAAAACTGCATTAAGGAGATGTTCGGTCATTAACTCGCACAGGGAAAGCTCAATGTGTTGTGTGACGTACTCGTTTCCTGACGATCCTGTGCAGTCTGTGGGAAAGCTTTGTAAATGTTGTCACAAACCGTCAGATGTTAGGAAGGAGGTCTCTGCATGGTCAACAGGACTATGTTCCTCGTTCCCTTTTCCGACACCAAGGTTGGGGCCGGGTGTTCTCTCCGGGTATATCCTTGAAGAGCTCGGACCAGTTGATAAATAGAGTGTCTTGCTTGGTTGTTTCAGAGACCATTGAAGAGTTTATCACATGTCTGTGTGTCTGGAGTCACTTTTAGGCCAGACCAGGAAAGCACGGGAGATTCACTTCCTGAAAGTACATTGGGGAAGGAGATAGATGTTTACAATCAACATTGGACACAAGATCACTGTTACTGACACCTGATTTTAGATCTCAAAATGTTAATAATTGTTTTTATTATTCCACCAGCTGCCACCAGCTGTCCAAGCATTAGCCTGGTCTGTATTAGTAATCCAATGACAATTCCACGACAGCACCATCTCCGCATGGAGACCTATCAGAAACCATACTGAGCTGATTATTTCTGAGCTGCTTGACAACTCTGTTAAAAAAAAGAACTCCCACCAATTTGACTGTTGTGATGGGACTGATGGGGTGCTAATTGGTCAGATTGTATTTATACCTCTCTTAGAAAACTGAGCATAGCTGAGTAAGTTTCCACATTGCCAGGGAGATGTCAGAGTTGGAGCTCGAATGAAACAGCTTCCCCAGGGACACGGCTTGTTGTGCAGCACAAGTCTTCATTTCTATTGCAGGAATGGGTTCAGGGCCCATTGCCTTTGTCGTATCTACTGCGTTCAGCTGTTTCTTCTACAGCGAATCGAATTGGTTGAAGACTTTCATCTGTGATTCTGTGGGCATCATGATAGGGTGAGGTGGATCATCCACTCAACAAGTCTAACTGAGGATAGTGCAGACACCACATATTTGACTTTTACACTGACATACATGACTGTTCCATTATTTAGGATGGGAATATCTGTGGAGTCTTCTCCTCCAGTAAGTTGTTTAATGGTCCATCGACATTTATGCTTGGATTTGGCAGGATGACAGAGCTTAGATCAGATTTGTTAGTCGTTGGATAATTTCTGCCTCTGTACCAGATGTTAGTTCAGCTGTTTCGAATGTAACCAGACAATTGCGGTGGTTTTAATGGGTTGTCATCAGGTAAAGGTACAGATGGTACTGACCCTGGCAAGTTCACCACACTCATCACTGAACCATAGATCGGCTTGATGGTAATAGTGGACTGAGAGATTACCCTGAGCGAAAGGTTACAGATTGTCATTGAATACAATTCTGTTTCTACAGCATCAGATGATAACCCAGTTTAAGCTGCAATGTCTACAATTCAATTCCACTGACTGTCCCCCAGTTCACACCGATCCATTCACCCAACAGCCCTGTATTCACTGACCTACTCTGGTTTCTGATGCGGCAACCCTTCCATTTTCATACTCTCATTTTGCTGAAATTCTTTCCTTGGTGTCATACCTCCAAGTTGTTAGTTTAACTCAATCAATTTAAGGTAGTAATCTGAATGTTTTCCTTTCAGTAACGCCATCTTCAATATTTGAAGTGAATGTGTTTCCTTCTGTTTTTCTCCCTGACGATGACTCAGAGCTCTGCAGTGTCAGTGATGCCAGCCTTATGCAGTTTCAGAGTCAAGGAACTTATGCATTATCGTTCAGTTCCCAGTGTACGGCGCTCCATGTTGGACAGAATGTTTGGGCATCTTTAACATATGTCGTTGGAAGTTGTTCAAAAACAGAAATTGCTGAAGACGTTGCTGAAGATGTTGAAGCATTTTCTGGAGTGAATACAGATATAAACTTGCAGGTCCCGTGAACCTTCTACAAAGCTCCCTGTTTCTCCGGCAATTTTTGGTACTTTATTTCCAGTATCGATCGTTATTTGTTTAATTGAAAATTTGTTCTGTGCCCCTATTCATTTCTGGATAAACTCAGCAGGTCTGTCAGCATCTGCAGAGAGACAGAAAGACAAAATTAGTGTTTCAAGTCTAGTGTGACACTTCTTCAGATTTGAAAATGATTGGAAAATGTGCTTTTAATCCGTAGCCAGAGATAGGGAATGGGTGACAGGGAAAGTAGGGTGTTCAAAAGATAAAACAAGTTTATGTTAAACGAGTTTAAATTAAGAAGTGACTGGGAGACATGGGTTTTCTCGATTGAGTGTGAGATAAGGAAGACACAAGCACACAAGGTCATAGGGAGACCAGGAGGGAGAATGTTGACTATATGGTTTTTTTTAGATCTGGCCATAGATACGTTTTCATTGTCGAGATCATCACCTCCTTTAGACAAAGAAATTCAGGTGCTTGACGTCTTATTGGCACTCGTAAGTGTTTCATGCTGCTTCAGTATTGTAATATGGAGAAAGACAAATAACAGTATGAAGTTTGGGCTGAATATTATTTTACTGCCATGTTTAACATTGTTTCAAATTTGCAGTACTTATCTTCAAATGTATGTTCTTGAAGTTAGTGTCAGATGGAGGTTGTGGGGCTGACATTCCAGAAGTTTATGAAATCATGAGAGGTATGGATTGGGTGAATATCCAAGGGTTTTTCCACAGGATGGGAGAGTTCAACCATAGAAGGCATAGGTTTAATTTGAAAGGGGGAACATTTACAAGGGACTCAGGGGCAATGTTTTTACACAGAGGGTGGTGTGGGTATGGAATGAGCTGCCAGAGGAAGAGTGGTAGATCCATGTACAGCTCCAACATTTGAAACTCATTTGGACAAACATATGAATGGGAAACATTTAGAGGCATATGGGCCAAATGAAAGCAGATGGGCCTGGTAGAGTTTGGAAAACCTGGCCAGCATGGACATTGAGGAAAGCTTCACACACAGTCAATGTGGTTTCGTGAAAGGGAAGTTATATTTTGCCCTGTAAGATCATGCAAAGTTTTTTTTTCGAGATGCCTGAAAATGTAACAAGCGAATTTGATGTGGGGGGAATCTGGTAGACAAGAGGCTTTCCAAAAATTTTCCACAGGGTATGACCAAATAAAAGATCTTACTCAAGCCAGAAGATCGTAGGATGATGGATGATGTATTAACATGCGATGGTGATTGGTTAACACATAGAAATCGAAGAGTCAGGATTAATGGATCTTTATGATAAATGTTTATCTGCTGGAGTACCACAGCTATGAGTCCGATGGCATCAGTTATTGACAATCTATACTGACAGCCTGAAAGAAGGAGTTGTGTGATATATACATCCGAGTTTGTGGATGAAACTGAGAATCAAAAGGCAGGCTGTTTTTTTTTAACGGAGAGGACTCCCAAACAAGGAGCAGTACAAAGGGATTGGAGGATTCCTGTGTACGAAACATAACGTCAGCATGCTGATGCAGCAAGTAACTAGGTTGGGACATTAGGCGGCTTCCTGGGATAAAAAGGTTGAGTTATTGAGAACCTCTATAATGGTGAGGTGATAATTTATTGGGAGTTAAATGAATGAGAAGTGATACTGCTGAAATATACAAGACACAGAAAGGGCTTGAGAAGGCAGATATTGAGAAGTTGTTTCCATTCCTGGGCAGATTGTCGCACTTGAGGTTATAGGTAGCGAATAAGGAGTATCGATTTCAATCTGAGATGCCAAGTGGTATCTTCTCTCAGAACATAGTAAATGTCTGGAATTCCCTGACCCATAGAGGTGTGGAGGGATACAAGGAGTCGGCAAGAAAGTGGAGTTGAGCCCTGGAGTAGATCAGCCATGTTCTTATTAAATGTCAGGGATAGCTTGATGGGCCGAATGGCCTACTCTTGTTCCTATTTATTAATTTCACATGTTATGCTTTTGGAAAGTAAATGGGTCTTTTCCTGGAAGTTGTGTTGTACAATGTTGCACTCAGGGAGAGCAGATGATCTGTTTGAGTTAACCCCGGGTGGGGTATGGGGCTGTATTCCCAGCGAATCTGGGTCTGTAACATGACCAACATTTGGAGCAGAAGTTACAGAGAGGGGAAGCCTGGAAAGAGGCATTAAGTGTGGGGGTCGGTTCCTGACCCAGCCTGGGTTTTCCAAGTACATTTCCGTAACTACACCTCACCATCGGAGTGGCCTCGATCTTCCCCTCTGTATCAGGTCCGAAGGGCTGAATGGAACATCAGAACACAGGGCTGAGGAATGTGAGTGGGCCATTCGGCCCTTGACACTACTCCACCAGTAAATAAGTTCATCTCATTATGGTCCCAACTACACTTCTCTCTCCGTGCGCCATTATCCCTGATTCACCTGTCTATGGGCAATCAGGTGAAACCAAGCTCAATATAATATAAAGATTCAGCCATCCCAAAGAGAATTCCCGCTTGAATGAAATCCGAATGAATTTCTCCTAATTCCTGCTCTGACTGAGATTAGAGGGAGTCACTGTTTCTTTTTCTAGTTCCACTCCTCCACTGCTGCCAACAATTTTTAAATGTAACCAGGTTGGTGATATGGCCAATGATAAAGGTCTCAGACTGGGTCAGGTTCAGTGGCAGGAACAAGTCAGGCAGATTTGTGTGTGCCTGGCAAACGCGTGTGCATGGTGGATCTGTGATTAGCACTGCTACATCCCATCAGCATGGAGCTGGGTTCAATTCCAAACTCGGGCGACGCTCTGTGTGGGGTTTCCTCACAATGCTCCAATTTCCCCCCACAGTCCAAAGATATGCAACTTACAGTGGATTGGCCATGCTAAATTTCCCATAGTGTCCAGGGATGGGTAGGTTAGTCATGGGAAATTCAGGGTTACATGGATAGTGAAGGGCAGGCAGGTCTGGGGGGATGCTGTTTGGAGGGTCAGTGTGGACTTAATGGATGGGATATACTGCTTCCACACTGAAGATATTCTTTAAAAATGACAATAAATTTGGACTATAGCCAGCAGGTATCTATTTGATCCACTTTTCTCTCGGTCTTGTATGTTTCAATAAGATCACCTGTGTTTCCAAGAGTGACCTGTTAAAGCCTTCGTAATATCAGGTACTCATTCCTGGAATACGTGAATTGAAACATCTCGAACTGCTTCCAATACGATCATATCCTTCCTCAGATAAGGAGACAAAGAAAAATTAATCTCACACTTAGAGCTTGTGTTTTATTTTTGTTTTCTCAGTGTTGTGGGTCTTTGTAACTCTCTTCCCCACAAATCATTGAAGGCAAAGATATTGACTATTTTTGAGGCACAGACATATGGTTCATAAATAACAATGGAGTCGAGGATTATCGGGGATTGGCCCGAATGTATGATCTGTGGAAAATGTAGACAGTAGTACCAAATGACACGGCTCCAGAACATCCAGGAATATAATTCAAAACTGCTGGAAGACCGATGGAAGCTCAATGTATATTCGAATGGCTTTAATTCATGAGAGCTCCAGGATTATGTTTTTTCAGGACTTTTCAGCGGTGGTGATACAGAAAATAGAATATCGTGATGACGTCAAGAGAAGAGTAATGGAATTCAGGATTCAGTATTCCTTACGGTTCCCAGCGGAGCTTCGTATTGCTTTGAATGGATCAATGAACTTGTCTGACTCTCCAGAGAAAGCAAAAACTTTGTGGACATTTTAAAGTAAGCTGGATGTTGAGATAATCATGTTTCTCTCTTAAAGAAATTTTGTTGGATTTTTCTACTATTAACCAGTGTTAAATTATAGTCGGGGATTTGTAGAATACTCACTTTTAACTTCTTCATACTATTACTACACTTTTTCTCTTTCTTTGCTTGTGTCTGGGGTGTGGCTCAAGCTGGAGCGAGTTACAAATGTAGTTGTGATGACTACGTGCCCACCTATTAATTGTTATTAATTGCCCTGGATGCCATATTGGAAGTGGGCAGGAGATAAAGTTTTGTGATATGTAAGCATCCCCATTGGGTGGGATGGGAGGGGGGAGTTGAGAAAACTCTATCAAGTGTCATTGGTACTTTGGATTTTGTTTCTTTTTTTAACGTTTATAGCTTTGGAAACTTTTGAGAGCTTTTTAGTTGCAGTAGTTTTAGTTTGTACAGATTTAAGCTCGATGAGTCTTTTGTCATCAATGATTAGCGATGTGTAATTCGATATGAAATTCTCTCGAATTCAAATGTTGCTCCAGTGTGTTATGGATAATGATGTGCTTAAACGGTGTACCTGGAACATTAAGGGGAGCCATCTGCCATTCAAGAGGGAAAATGTACTTTATCGTCTTACAAAAGAGAGAGTGAATGTTGTCCTATTGCAGGAGATGCACCTTGATTACAAGGAACGTTTGACGTTACAGCAGGGAGGGATTGATCGGGTTTATTTCTCATGTTTTAATACTAAGAGTGGGGGAAAATCATATTGGATAGGAAGAATATTTCATTTAAATTAGATTCCATTTAGATTATATGAAAAACCCATGCAAGGATCGTAATCCTCAAAGCCTTGAATTATGGAAATTAATTTGAATGTTTATTGCCACCCGCTGCACCCTCTCAAGCTCCTGGAAGATGCCTTTCCAAAATTAAGTTATCTTGCATCGTGGCACATTATTGTAGAAAGAAACTTCGACTGTCTTATGGCCCTACTGTGGACAGAATATCCAAAGGTCCCCCAACATCCTCGTTATAATGTAAGCAATTAGTGGATTTGTGTGCAGAACTAGAGCTGGTAGATGTCTGGAGGCAAATCTGCCTCACAAGTAGGGATTTTATTTTCTTCTTTAACCGGCAGAAATTGCACTCGAGGGTTGATCTCTTCCCCATCCCTGCAACAATTCTAGATTCGGTGGCATCCTGTGCAATTAGGAATATTATCCCAACATACCTGCCCCAGAAGTGGGATAGAAGTCACATAAGATTATGTTGTATGCAGATGGTCTTATGTTTTTGTCAAATCCCGCAATTTCGGTAGCTCACGTGATGCAAAGCATTAATTCACTTGTCACTTTTTCGGGCTTTAAGATTAATTTTACAAAGTTGGAGGCCATGCCTATGGGAGATATTGGGGAAATACGTGATGTTGAGGGCAAACCCTGGTTTCCTTTTAAATGGTCACGCGGGGGGGGGGGTAGGGGGGGGAAGGACCCTATTTCGGTACATTCATTACATCCGTCTTTGATCATTTATTTAACGTGAACTATGTCGATTTGTTTAACAAAATTAAACAAGACCTTCAAAGATGGGAGGCAAATCCAATATCCTAGCTAGGTCGGAAAGCTGTTCTTAAAATGAATGTCCTTCCTTATTTGCTATACCGCTTGTGAATGCTTCCTTTGATGTTTCCCAGACAGATATTTGAGAGACTTTATGGCTGGTTTATCTATTTTATTTGGCACCATAAACGACTTTTTATCAAGCTAACCAGATTGCAACTACCCCACAGATTGTGGGGAATAGATCGCCCAGATAAAAGCTATCAATTAAGATATTTTTATACCATGTTATTGCCTGGGATGCTGAGGACTCGGCGTCAATACTGTGAGATATTGAACCCTCTCAGGCAAAGTGAACCCTGATTAGTCTGTTTTTTCTTAGCTAAAGTGACAACATTTAAGAAGTATTGTCATAACCCAATAATTATCAATACTGTTAAAGCATGAATGACAATGCATCAGATTGAGGGCAATACAGCCAAAACCATGTTTCTTACCCCTATAATTCGTATAACGGGTTGTCATCCTGGGATAATAGATTCCAGGTTTAAACTGTGGGCAGCAAGGGGTGGACCTTGCTTGAGTGATTTAGAATTCGTTGAATCCCTACAGTGTGGATACAAGCCCTGGGGATCAGCAAGTCCACTTCGACCCTCTGAAGAGTAACCCACACAGACCCATTTCCTTACCAGCCTGTATTTACCCTGTCGAACGCCCAAACCTGCACATCCCTGAACACTATTGGTGATTTATCAATGGTTAATTCATTTAACCTGCACATCTTTGGACTGTGGGAGGAAACCCACACAGACATGGCGAGAATGTTAACTCCACGCAGCCAGTCACCCAAGACCAGAACCAAAGCTGGGACCCTGTTGCTGTGAGGCAGCAGCGCTAACCATTGAGTCACCACGTGTTATTTGATGGAGAAATAATGATATCATTTGATCAAATAACTCGTACGTATAGACTACCTAGTAGAGAACTCTTCTGTATTTTTTTTTCAAGATCAGAGATTTGATTTTTAAAAAAGCAGATTTTTAACAGACTCTTAGAGATCCGATGGAGGGAAGAGGTGCCAATTGCTCAGAATACACTCTCTGTCAGTACCCTCTATCATTAGTTGGAGAGTTTCCCCTCAGACAAGACTGCAGCTTTGTGATGCCTGCGAGAGAGAGTTCTGAACACTTCAGAGACATGGGAGAATATTTGTGAAAATTCTCAAAGGATTTTGATCTGTAGTAGGACCCATTCCATGCAGTTGAACATTCTTCATAGGGTCTATATGACCCCAAATTTTCTCTCCAAATACAAAGTGGGATTATCTTCATGTCCTAACTGCTGAATGACTACAGGCACTCTTACTCATTGCTTGTGGTCCTGTTGCCGGCTTCATCTATATTTGAGCACTGTGGTAGGTGTGATAGAGAGGGTATTGAGGACTAAATTGGAGATGGACCTGGTTTCTGTTTACCTGCTTCTGCCCAGGGTAGTTTCCACAGATATACATGGGGAAAAATAACTATATCCTTACTTTCCGTACTTTCCATGCTAGGAAATATAGTCTGTTGGGTCGTCGTCAGCTCTTCATGGAGAATATCCCTTTCGAGTTTATCACTGGTATGGTGCACCAAAAAACAAAGATTTATATGAGACATGGCAGCCCTTTTTGGATTACGGCAATACAGGGTTATCGGCCACTCTAAGAAGGGTTTTTATATAACCATGATGCTATTGTCTAATGAATCTAATATCCATCGATGAAGAACAATGAACACAAAAAAAGTATCAGTTAATGCTCTTAATAAACGAGTGCTATCGTTTTGTTGTGCTGAGCTGTATTGTTTATTCATTATTTATTGTTTAGTTTTGTTTTACTTCTATCTGTGTAGTGTTTTAACTTGTTTTGGATGTACATGCAACTGGATGTATTTTTTCAGTTATTTGAGTTGTGTTGTTATTGATTTATTATAATATTAAAAATCTCTTTTTCAATAAAATATTTTTGAAAATTAAAATGCTAACATTGATAGAATAGAGTCACAAAGTACTCTCATAAGAGAAACCACTCATGTTGGTTTCTCCTGAGGATCGCCATACCTCCGATGATGGGGTGAGGTTGAGAGAGCGTCCCTTTAATGGTAACCTCTGGAGGTGTGGGGATCCGAGCCTGCACTGTTGGCCTCCTTCTGTATCACAAACCAGCCGTCTGTCCAACTGAATGGGAGAACTGTGTAACTTATACAGACAGAAACAGTCTCAGACAAAGGGTAAAAGAAACAGTCATAACAAGTAAAGTGGTACAATTCAGGTAACGGTCAAGTTGACGGCTGAGGGTAAAAACGGTCTCTGCTCGAAATTGTATTTTATAACAAGACGTGTTTCGAAGCTGTCTTTGTTTTAATATCATTAAGATGAGTCAAGTGAAATAACCAGAATTATTAAGTGTGATTGGATATCTATAATCATAAAATAATTGTAGATTTTTGTTTGGTCTGGATAAAGCATGCTGACCATTGCATGAAAGTATAAAGATGACGGAATATATTGTTAGGAGTGTCCATCCCCATGGGAAATGGCCTCAAACAGGCGCTTGAAAAAAAAGGGGTAAAAGTGTCTGAGTGCTGTTTGGCCAATGACAGGAACCTCGGGAGTTGAATGACTCAAAGTTCCCGTAACATGGAGCTGAGAAGACCATCAGTTCAGCGGGGACGTTATTAAATGCCAGTGCACGTTTGAAGGGCTGAATGGCCTCAGCCTGGTTTGAATTTTATGTGATTTGGAAAACGTACTTCTCTACTCCTTCCTCTTATATGTTACACACTGGGAAACTGCCATTTTCCTGAAACTGGGAATTATTTGGAACATTATCTGGAACATTCCATGATCGGCATTCTCCAGAATATTCCATGATTGTGTGGGATGTTTTGCAAAGGCGAGAGATAGCGAGAGAGAGAGAGAGAGTAAGTGTTGCATGCAGTTATGAGAGTGGGGGACCATGAGTCTTTTTCGGGGGTAGGTGCGATCACAGATATACAGTGAGTGTGAGGGAGCAGAGAGAATACGGTGACACTTATCCTGAAAGAGCAGGGAAAGTTATTGATATTTGTCCTGTACTACTGGACATTTCTTCAGACCTCAGATACTGCACTGAGCTGGGCGGTGAACTCAGACCATGATTGGTGGGTCGAGTGGTGTAGTTCCTCTGGGAAGAGAATGTTCTCCCTCTATAGTAGCCCATCTGATACGCCTGCCGTGCTCCATCAACAAACCATGGTGTAATTGCCCCTTATCTGCCAATCTGCCATTTCCCTGCCTTTGCTCTGTATCCATCTAATCCTGTCCTATCTGTGTATTTATCCAAATGCCTTTTCAATGTTGTTATTGTACTCACTTCAATCACTTCCCCTGGCAGCTCAGTCCATATGCGTACCACACTCAGTGTAAAAAAGATGAGCCTCAGGTTTCTGTTTATTTTTTTTCCTCTCCAAACATGAACAGATGTCCTCTAGTCTTCGATTCCCCAACCTTGCAAAACAAAAAGTATTCATCCCAGGTATGCATCTTATAATTTGTTAAAATCTATACTTCCATAAGAACCACCTCAGTTTCCTACCCTGTAAAGAAATAAGTTCTAACCTGTCCAAATTCTTCCTATAACTCAATCCTTTAGCCCAGGAAACATCTTGTAAATTCCTTCTGCATTATTTTTTGTTCAATAATATCCTTTCCAGAGCAAGGTGAACAAAACTGTACACAATACTCCAACTGCAGCCTTACCAACATTCTATACAACTGCAACATAACGTCCCAACTTCTATACTCAATGCCCTGATGTAGGCCAGTGTGCCAACAGCCTTCCTCATGGTCCTGTGTACCTGTGACCCAAATTTCAGATAAACGTGCACCTGATCTCCAACGTCGTTTTGTTCCACTACACTCCTTAAGTCCCTCTCATTCATCCTTAAACTCCTACCTGGATTTGACTTTCCAAAATGCAAAACGTCACACTTATCTATATTAAACTCCATTTGCTAATTCTCAGCCCACTTTCCCAGCTGGTCAAGGTATTGCTGCAATTTCTGATAATGTTCCTCTCTCTAAACGATGCCTCTAATTTTAGTGTCATCTGCAAACTTACTAACATTGCGTTGTGCACTCTGATCCAAATCATTGATATAGATAACAAACAGCAATGGGCCCAGGACCGACCGCTGAGGCACGCCAATTGTCACAGGCTTCCAGTCCGACAAGCATAACTCCACCATAGCCGTTTGCTTAATAATGTTAAGCCAATTGTGTCGCCAATTTGCGAGTTCACCTTGGATTCTATGTGACATGATCTTCTAGAGTGGCCTACTATGTGGATCCTTATCAAAGGTCTTACTGAAATCGAAATAGAAGATGTCTACCACTGTGCCCTCGTCAATGTTCCTGGTCACTGACTCAAAAATCTCTAACAAACTTCGTAAGCCATGATCCGCCACGCACACAACGAAGCTGACTGCTTCAAATCAAACTTTGTATTTCCAAATGCATGCACATTTTATCTTTCAGAAGCTTCTCAAGTGGTTTACCGAAAACAGGTGTGAAGCTTACTGGCCTATATTACCTGGGTTTTTCTTTGCAGCCATTCTTGAATAAGGCACAACGTTTGCTACCGCCCAGTCTTCCGGGATCTTGGCGCTTAAGCTTTATCTCTCGCTTCTTGCAGTGGTCTTGGATGTATCTGGTCATGACCAAGAGATTTGTCTGACTTTGTTCATTCTAATATATCCAACAGCAATTCTACTGTGATATGGACAGTACCAAGATTTGACAACTAACCTCCTAAAGGTCACAGGTCTTCATGTCTTTCTTCATGGTAAACACAGAGAGGAAATTGAGGAATTCACCAATCTCTTGAGGTTTTACACATGCATGCCTATTTTGGATTTTAAAGCATCCTATTCTCTCCCTAGTTGTTCTTTATCTTTACTATACTGAATTTGGATTCTCTCTAAATTTCTCAGCCAAGGCTATCCCATACCCCCTTTCGCCTTGCTGATTTCCTTCTTCACTAAACTCCTCTATCCCCTGTATACCTCCAGGGATTCCCTTGATCCGAGCTGCCTGAACCTGAGCCACGCCTCCATTCTTTCTGGTCAGAGCCTCAATATCTCTTGACATCCAGGGTTCTCTCTTCCAGTCTCACTTTGCCTTCACCCTCACAGGAAAATGGAAACCTTGAACTTGAGCTCTCTCACTTTTAAAGCCCTCCCACTTGCCCAAAATCCTTTTACCTCGAAACAAACTACTCCAATCATCCCCTGCAATCCCCTGTCTAATTCCAACAACATACGCCTTGCCTCAATTTAGAAGTTGAATCTGTGGACCAGTTTTGTCCCTCCCATAACTATTTTAAAATTAATACAACTCTAATCACTTTTCTCAAAATGCTCCTCCACTTTATCTCCTTCACCTATCCTGCCCTATTTCCCAACTGTAGGTCGAATTTGTCCCTTCCCGAGTATGTTATTCTATATATTGATTGTGGAAACTTTCCTGAACATACTTAACGAATCACCTTCCATCTAAGTTCTTAACCATCTGGAAGTCCCAGTCCGTGTTTGGAAAATTGAAATCACCTAATATAACAATCCTGTTGCTCCTGTAAGTCTCCCCAGTGTCCCTGTATATTTCTTCCTCTAATTCCCATTGTTGATTTGGAGGCATATAGTGCAACCACTATAACATTACCATACCCCTCTAACTACTTTGCACCATTCACAAAACCTCATTGGATATTATCTCAGTCATTTCAACTTTAAATACTGGTGTGATACTCGCCTTAATCAGTACTATTGGTATTTAAATTGTTTCCATTTACACCTCTCCATCGCAGTGATTTTCACATCATGGCACCCCTTGTCAAGGCACAGTGGAGATATGGAGCTGTAAATGGATGGGAGCTGCACATCCTGTCACTTTCAGCATTGTTTACAAGTTTCCCCACATTGGGCTGCAATCTAACACAGTGTTATCGAACAATGCAAATGTCTGTGTTTATATATGAATGAACCAGTGCGGTCTGCACAGCTCCCCACGCTGGACATTTACCCCATGATTATAGATCGAGCATTGGTGTGGGCTGCACAGAGTTCCATTCTGGATATTGCTGGGTTGCATTGAGCAGTACGCTAGCCGGATCTACACAGTGCTCCATCGTGAACATATAATGGATGGAGTGGTTATGTGAGTTGGATTGCGAATGTGAGAGAGCTAAACATCTGGCAATACCTTTATTATTTGTTTTCATTCTTGTGATTGGACCCTGTGTCCCAGTCTCGAGCAGTTGAATGACTGCTTTCTGTTCCTGTGTCCCAGTCTCGACCAGTTGAATAACTGCCTCCTGTTCCTGTGTCCCAGTCTCGAGCAGTTGAATGACTGCTTTCTGTTCCTGTGTCCCAGTCTCGAGCAGTTGAGTGATGGCCTTCTGTTCCTGTGTCCCAGTCTCGACCAGTTGAATAACTGCCTCCTGTTCCTGTGTCCCAGTCTCGAGCCGTTGAATGACTGCCTCCTGTTCCTGTGTCCCAGTCTCGAGCAGTTGAGTGACACCATCCTGTTCCTGTGTCGCAGTCTCGAGCAGTTGAGTGACTGCCTCCTGTTCCTGTGTTCCAGTCTCGAGCAGTTGAGTGACTCCCTCCTGTTCCTGTGTTTCAGTCTCGAGCAGTTGAGTGACTCCCTCCTGTTCCTGTGTCCCAGTCTCGAGCAGTTGAGTAATTCCCTCCTGTTCCTGTGTCCCAGTCTCGAGCAGTTGAGTGACTGCTTCCTTTTCCTGTGAACCAGTCTCGAGCAGTTGAGTGACTGCATCGTGTTCCTGTGTCCCAGTCTCGAGCAGTTGAGTGACTGCTTCCTTTTCCTGTGTACCAGTCTCGAGCAGTTGAGTGACTGCATCGTGTTCCTGTGTCCCAGTCTCGAGCAGTTGAGTGACTGCCTCCTGTTGCTGTGTCCCAGTCCCGAGCGGTTGAGTGACTGCCTCCTGTTCCTGTGTCCCAGTCTCGAGCGGTTGAGTGACTGCCTCCTGTTGCTGTGTCCCAGTCTCGAGCATTGAGTGACTGCCTCCTGTTGCTGTGTCCCAGTCCCGAGCGGTTGAGTGACTGCCTCCTGTTCCTGTGTCCCAGTCTCGAGCGGTTGAGTGACTGCCTCCTGTTCCTGTGTCCCAGTCTCGAGCGGTTGAGTGACTGCCTTCTGTTGCTGTGTCCCAGTCTCGAGCAGTTGAGTGACTGTCGCCTAATCCAAGTTTTGTGAAAATAGATGTCCTCCTCCTGCTCCAGAGTAACAGGCTCCAATAGCTCTGTGCTCAACTGCTGCTTCTGTGGAATGGAGTTGAGGGACTGAAGCCTCTTCTCATTCTTTACCGCTTTTCTTGAGTAAAAGCCCTTCTCCTGTTTCTGTAAAACACCATCAAAATCTGAATGATTTATTTTTGTATTTGACTGTCAGTAATTGAGCAAACAAGCTGACTGACAGTATTCAGAAGCTGAATAACCTCCTTCTGTTCCCATGTTAAACACTCAAGAGTCAATAGACTCTCAGAGATGTACAGCACGGAAAAAGATCCTGCGGTCTGGTCATCCATACCGACCAAATATCCTAAATTAATCTCGTTCCCCCTTGCCAGGAGTTGGCTCATCTCCCTCTAAACACTTCTCATGCATGTATCCATCCAAATGCTTTTTAAAAGGTGTAACTGTACATGCCTCCAATACCTCTTTTGGTTGTTCAATCCATACACACAGAAGTGTCTGTGTGAAAATGTTGTTTTAGCGTCCCTTTTTAAATCTTTCTCCTCTCACTTTAAACCTTTGTTATCTATATTTGGACTTGTCTATCCTGTGAAAAGACATTGACTGTTTACCTTATCTATGATCCTCATGATTTTATAAACCTCTTTAACGTCACCCCTCAGGCTCAATACTTGAAAATAGCCCCAGTCTATTCAAACTCTCCCTGTAGCTGTAACCCTCCAACACCTGCAACATTCTTTTAAATCTCTTCTGCACCCTTCCAAGGTTGACAACATCTCCCCGACAGCAGGGAGCCCAGAATTAAAGGCAATATTACAAAAGTGGCCAAATATCCTGCACAGATCCAAAACGTCATGCAAATGCTTAGAGTCAAAGCACACACCGATAAACGCAAGATCACCAAGTGGCTTCTTCACTATGTTGTCTACCTGTGATGGCGCTTTCAAGGAACTGAGAACCTGCACCACAAGGTGCCTCACAGGACAGCGATCTGGGTTTAATTCCATCCGTGAATGACTGATTGTGTGGTGTTTGTACATTCTCCCCGTGTCTGTGTGAGTTTCCTCCGGGTACTATATTTTCCTCTGACAGTATACAGATATACAGGTGAGGGTAGATTGACCATCCTAAATTGTGCATGGTACCCTGGGATGTGTGGGCGAGGTGAATTAGCCATGGGAAATGCAGGCTCAGCGGGATAGGGTAAGGGTTTGTCCAGTGGGATACTGTTGAGAGGATCGGTGTGGGCTCGATGGGTAGAATAGCCTGTTTCCTCTCTGTAGGGATTCAATAATTTCTGTGGAGTTATCCTTCATTGGCGGATTTCAACAGGACCCTACCTATATTTCTTACTCTGATATTTCTTGCCACAATGCAACACCCCTCATTTATCTAAAATAAACTCCATCTGCCACTCCTCAGCTCACCTAATCAACGTCTCATTATATTCTGAGACATTATTCTTCACTGTCGACATTACCACCAAAATTGGAATTAGCTACAAACTTACTGACCATACTTCACTTACTCAAGTACAAATGATTTGCATAATCAACAAAAGACTCACTATTGATCTTTGTGGCACGCCACTAGTCACAGGTCTCCAAGTTCAATGAACAAACGTCCACTCTCACGCCCTATCTCCAATATTCAAGAAAACATTGGGCCTAAATGACGAGCTCTCCAGGATTCCCGGCAGTCTAACCTTGATAACTAGTCTACCATGTAGAATATTTTGGTTTTCTTACTGAATTGCATAAAGATAACATCCACTGTCCTGCCGTCATCAATCATCTTCTTCACTTCCTCAAAAAATTCCACCAAGTCTGTGAGACGTGATCTCCAATGTACAAAGCTCTCTTCAGTCCTTGCCTTTCCAAATGCATATGTATCCTGTCAATGAACCACACCCCCACCCCGCCCCCACCGCCAACAATTTAGTCACCATTGACGTCAGGCTCACCAATCTATAGTTAGCTGTATTTTCCTTACTTTCTTAAATAATGACACTATGTTAGCAGCCCTCCAGTCTTTTGACGCCTCACCAGTGTAAATCAATAATACAGATATATCAGCAAAAGCCTTGAGCAATCTCTTTCCGAGCTTCCCACAAACTTCTGGGATACAACTGATCAGGTCACAGGGATTTGTTCACCTTTGTATGTTTTAAAATGTTCGATATCTCCTTGTAATATAGATACTATTCAAGATATCGCTATATATTTCTTCCTTCTCTCACTGTTGTAAACTCCTCTACATTAAATACTGAGGAGAAATACTTGTTTAGTAACCCTTCCATCTCCTATGGTTTCGCACATAGGTAGCCTTACTGACCTGTAAGGTGCCCTATTCTCTCCCTAGTTAATATTTTGCCATTAAAAGACGTGTACAGTTGCTTCAATGCCTCGTTAACCCTATTTCTAAAGCCATCTCATGTCCATATTTTTCTGGCTGGAGTTCCCCATTGACTATACACTTACTTCCCTTATACCCCTCTCGGGACTCACTTGATCTCAGCTCTGTTTACCTGACATAGGCCTCCTTCCTTATCTTGACCAGAGCATCAATATATCTAGCCATCCAGCACTCCCTGCACCCACCAGCCTTGCCCATCTCACTAATAGGAACACGATGGCTCTGGACTCTCTGACACCAAGTTGTAATCGCCTTGCATTTTCCAACCATCCCTTTACCTGCAAATAGGGTATCCTAATCAGCCTTTCACAGGGCTCACCTAACACTTTCAAAATTGACCTTATTAAAAGTAGGAACTTTAATGTTTACATCAGGTCGTTCCTATTCCACAACTAGTTTGAAACTAATATTTCTGTGTAACGGATTTGAAAGTTAAATAAACACTTCCTGCCCCTCTGGAACAGGTTCGAGAGGCTGAATTGGCTCCTCCTGTCCCTCTGTAATAGACTGGAGAGGCTGAATGATCTCCTCCTGTCCCTCTGAAATAGACTCAAGAGACTTCATGGCATCCTCCTGTCCCTGTGTAACAGACCCGAGACATCAAATGACACAGCAACCCGTGGATTACACAATGCCGGTAAACTGTATCTAATGGCGGTCCAACCATTCTCAGTTACAGGAACACAGAGAACACAATGTACTCCAGGTGCCCTCTCAGTAACGCCTCATACAGCTGCAGTGACACATCCCTCTGTTTTGAATGATTCTGTTGGCAAAATGTGCCAATATTCCAGTTTTCCACCTTTTCAAGTAGCAACAGGCTAATATGGGCTGAATGGCTTTCTCTTATCCCGCTGTAAGGCCCATAGGGACAGAATTGTCTTGGCCAGTTCCTGAGCAGCAGTCTCAATGCTCTGTCTCAAGGTTATGAAAGGATTTGATAACAGGGCATTAAAACCATGAGTAGCCTCAGACTGGTCAATAAGTACCGTACTTTGTGTTCAGGTATCTAGAAACTTGCCTACCTGGCTTCTTTTTATGCAGCCGATCTGTTTTTTTCATAACTGCCTCCTTTCATAAACAGAGTGGAAATATATAGACTGCTGCAGTGTTCTGTTAATATTCTCATATACAAGGAAAAAAAAGATTAAAAGATTGAAAGATTTATGGTCCATCCCTCAGCAACCCTCAACCATTCCATCCAAAACCAGTAAATGAAAAGTGATGTATGGAACTGGTTAACTGAGTCTGTTTGTTCAGTGACTGTGATTAAGGCCAACCTCCATGGATTCTAATTATCACAGTGGAGAGTTTCCATCTTTTAATAATAAATGGCCTCCGTACAATGTGTCAACCCATAACATGAGCAGGAGCATCACCGACAGCACTGACAGGGATGAGCAGATCCAGAGAGTGGGGGAGGAGAGGTAAGACTCTGAGAACATTAGACAGGAATGTTCCAACAATGGATCAGAATTTGAGAACATTAGACTGGAATATTCCAAACATGGATCAGAATCTGAGAACATTAGACTGGAATATTCCAACAATAGACAGGAGCTTATCATATTATGTTTGGTATCTTACTGCGTTTGATTGGTTGTCATTATCATCGCAGATCTATTACGCTTTTCTCATTTTTCAATACTTCTATTATCCCTTCTTGGCTATCGTTGGTGTTCCTGGTGAGTGTCACTGTCCAGATTTTGTTTTCTATAAACCAGTTATGACTGTATTATTGTTATTTCATATAGTCTACACTTCTTGCCAAAATTATTGTTCCTGTGGAATCTCTCAATCCTGATATTCACTTTACAGACCACTACTAACTGACATCTATGAAGGTGTTCAATTACTGTCTCGCTCTCTGCTCTGGCAGTGTTACTCCGGGTCTCTATGTTGACCTATTCTGTTTCAGGGGAGAACCACAATTCATTATATCGTTGCCTTTGCTGTTAAGAGCATGGAGGTCACTGTCTATTGTTCTGGTTAGAAATTCCACTTCCTCTACTGTTTCCATCCCATCCCTGGACAATATCTGCAGCACAGGCAGGCACATCACAAACGTGGGAGATCCCTTTGACACTGAGCTGATTCTTGACACCATTCCTTGACCATTTCTAACTTGAAATACTCACCACTCCAGAATATGTCTCACTGATTTATTCCATCTGCTATTTGAATCTTGAGATATGAAATACAGTCTTAATGAAGGCAAGAATCTGCTGCTGATGCTCCTGGCTTCAAACCTGCCCAAACAAATCTAATTCAAACTAACACCAAACTCCCATCCATCTGTCATTCATGCACGCTGACGTACATTGCTGTTGTGTCTGGCAATGCCTTTATTTTAACAGTCTCAAACACTTTACCTTATCTGTCCATGAAACTTCTCTCGTTCTCTCTGTTGATTAACAAAAAGCCTGCCAGTTGTTCGTATTTAAAATTGTTTTCTTCATGTGCGTTCTTTCTCAGACAATGAGTTTCTCATTTAACCACGTCAATCACGCGCACATGCGCATACTCTCTCTCTCTCTGATGAACACACGCACACATGAAGAGAGAGCAAACCTTCCCACTGTAGGCAGTAACCTGATGTGAATATAGTTAGCATATGATAGTAACGTTTGCAATACTCTCATACTGGGCAGATAGTGCAATTTACTGAGCAACATGCGAGCATGATCTGCACAGCCCTCCATGCTGGGCTGTAATCTTGTCCCAGTTAATGTTGTTTGTAGTGTTCTGTGAAGCAGATTCAGAATTTGATGTAACAAACTATTTCAGCAAATCTGGCAATGCCTTTATTGAATGTTCTCATTCTTGTAATTTTACTCACGAAGATCTCAGTTCTCCAGTTAGTCCCACTGCCCTGACTTTTTCCCCATATTTCCACAACATTTTTTTAGTTAATTAAATGTCTGTTTCAGTCTTTAATTTGAATCTCTCTGTCCCTTTGTATCTTTCCCTGGCCTTGGGTTTTGGCTCTCTAGTGTATCGAGTGCTGGCATTGTTTAGATCAGAAATAATGAAATGGGGTGTGATAGCGGTTGTTCACTTCCTGGTAAGTCCCATATGATGGTCCATGGATAGGCGTGTTTCAGAAGTTATGAGAAACATCCTTGTAACTTGGTCAGTACCTATGAGCTGTCCCTCTCTGGTGATCTTGCGATCAGTAACACGAGGAAGCCCACTGAGTAAAGGACCAGGCATCTAAATTGCCTGATAATGCTGTCACTTATTTTAAATAAAAGGTTATTTTATCCTTTTTTTTAGTAAGACATCTTAAAGGCGAAACTGCCTACTGAAAACGGCTCAAGTAAATAAATTACGGGGCTTTTAGTGTTTTTAAAAAAAATAAATTGTAGTAACAGTGGCCAGCTGGCACAGAGCAGGCTTTCTAGGTTTCTTTTTGTTGTAGCTATAACAATCACCAGGTGCTTGGGGTCCCAGAAGGTTGGAAGTTTTAGTAAATTATCCCGAGCTGCTATTCTCTCTGGAACCTCACTTGATGCTGTTTCCTCCTGGATTGGAGAACCGTATGCAAGAACACATGTCTGAATGTTCCTTTTTACCAAGGGGTGTGTTTAGGTGATGTTAGTATATTGGACCAGTTCATTTGTAGAAGGTACTGCATCCATTATTCGGTTAAGATTTCCAATATTTAAGTTATTCTAAATTCCTCTTCATTTTGTCTGGATTTTCATTATTGTTTAAATATATTGCGTTTTACTTAATGGTGAGTGGTTTGACTAGTAGCATCACATCTGGAACTCCCACTTCACATCTACCATTAAAATAAGGAAAGATTGGCATCCAAGCTACCTTCTTAAAATAGTTTGAGGCGGTCTGGTTGGTCTATAGCAAACTGGGGTCTCTTGTCTGGTTCTAAGTCGATAATACCAAATTGGGTTTAGAATTACAATCCATACAGCATGCAAACAGGCCATTCGACTCAACATGTCCACACTGTCCCTATGACGAGTAACCTACCCAGACCTATTCCTTTATCCTGTTGTTACTCTTCTACCCCGACTAAGGCACCTAACCCACACATCCCTGAAAACTATGAACAATTTATCATGGCCAATACACCTGACATGCACATCTTTGTATTGTGGGAGGAAACCAAAGCATCCAGAATAAGCTCATGCAGACACTGGAGAGAATGCACCAGGAGACAATTGGGCTCAAAGGTCGCGTATGGTAGTTGCCAGTGTCTTTTTTTCCCGATGTTGAATTCGGTTGGTATTTTTTGTATAAAGATTCAGTCACCAAGAGTTCTCTGGGTGTGGAAAAGTGAAGTTGGGGGTTTTACAAAAGGTAATGAAGGCAAAACTGTAGGAATTGACAGACAAGCTGGAGTTGGGGTTGCGATTGTCTGTGAGAAAATGAGAGAAAATTACTGCGATAGCTCGGCAATTACATTTTGTGGAAATGCCATCCGACTCTTTGGAAATGGCTGGAATTCAATTTCAAATGAGGCACTTTGAACATGAGAAGGAATTGAAACAGTTTGAATTATGATGAAAAGTAGAAATAAAAGAAAGGGAAATGAAGAAGAAAGAGAGAAAAGGGCAGAAGAAAAGCAAAGAGTTTCAACTTAAGAAGTTAGCAATTAGAGAGAAAAGTTGACATAGAGGGCGGAGATGAAGATACACGGTCGGCTGGATGTGGAGGTTAGTGAGGTTGAGTAACCCTATTGTAAACAATGGCCTAATGGGGATCTGTTTAAATGCATCCAGGCATTCTCCAAATTTGATGAGAAGGATGGGGAAGCCTTTCGAATTTCGTTTGAGAAGTGGCTAAGCAAAGGCAGACACCAGTGACCATGTGGATTTAGTGGATCCAAACAAGGCTGATAGGTATTTGCATCCCTATCGGATGAGGTATCTGGCCAGTATGGAGTGGCCAGTATGCCATCTGAAAGTGCATATGAACATGGACCAGAAGCTGACAGACAGCATTACAGGAATCTAAAAAAGGGTCTCTGGTTAAACGCGCATTGAGTTTGAAAGGATCAAACAAAGTAATTTTGAAAGTGGGTAAGGGTATTAAAAACTGAGCAAACCTATGACATTCTTAGAGAGATTTTTGTTCTGGAGAAGTTCAACAATTCACTTCCTGCAGTCGTGAGAACTCGTGTGGAAGAGCTGAGAGTTAAAATGGCAAGATGAGAAGCTGAAATGGCTGATGATGCTGATTGAGTTTGTTTTCTGTGAGGGATTGAAGAATGTGTGATATCTTCTTAAAACATTTGCCTGTGAGAGTAAGATTTACTGGGCTTAGGCCAGTAGTAGCAGGTAAAGAGGTTAGAGCATTAAGAGGGACGGAAACATGTAATTCTTTTACGCGGAGACATGGGGAGCTATGTCATTCAGAAGGACTATTGAAAAGATGAGAAGTCCTCCATTATGTAACATGTGATTGGTGGGTCCAGTAGAAACATTAACAGATTTATTTCACAATGGGGAAGGAGGCCTTGTGCTTGATGTTGACGTTCCAACATTTCCACATTTAAATTGCCAATAACATACATGAGACAAATCTTTTTCACTGATCGTGACCCGTTAAAGTTTTTGGAGAAATTTAGGGAGAAGAATATCAGTCTGTTTCGATTGAGCTTATTATTGCTGTCATTAAATTTGAAATTATACAGGTGACAGGGCGAGAAAACCTAAGTTTTGACACCTTGTCGAGACTTGGATGAAGAAAGACAAAGGCATTCTGTGGCAGGAGTAAAATGACTTAAATCGAAATAGTTGTGAACATTTGTATGCTCAGAGTCAATGTAATATATATGCATTTCAGTCTACTAATAGAGGAAGATCAGGAGGTCTAAAATGAATCCACATTTGTGCATTGATGGATTATTTTATTAAAGAATGAGTTGTGAAGATATTATCATTGTAAAACGTTTATTTTCTATTGTTGTTTTTTGAAGAGACGTTTTAAAGGCAGAGGCGCAGAACTGCTGTCTGAAAACAGTTTAAGTAACTAACTGAGAAAGCCTTTAGGTTTCATTAAAACGGTGGTTACAATGGAAGGGCAGTGGCCAGCTCTCCCAGACCAGGTTTCCTCATTTTGTTTTTAGCTTCAGCATTCAGAAGCTGCTGGGGATCCCAGAAGGGTTGGAAGTTTCAATACATGATCCGCAGCTGCTTTTCTCTCTGAGATCTTTGTTGATGTTGTAACCTCCAGGATTGGCAAACTGCTGTAAGGATCTGTATTTGAATATACAAAGCAAAGCAGTGTAAACCAAGAGGGTACCGTATCTAGTGTTTATGAAGTGTTCCAACATATAAGCTCTCCCAAAATGTTCTTTCCTTTGGTTTTATTTTAACTAAAGCATTTGAATAGATTATATTTTGCTTAATGTTGAATGGTTTGACCAGTCACAACATATCTGGAACGCACACCTTCCATCTATATTCAAAATAAGGAAAGGTTTGGGTCTAAGCGGCCTTCTTAACATATTTTGGGGAGATCTGGACTGGTCCACAACACTTGTAGCCAAGGGATTTGTGATGAATCCTGTAATTGAAAATTAAGTGGAGGGGCTGGGGATGGTTTGCTGGAGGATGTGCTGTGAGCTGCCTCAGACATGCAGGGAGACCTGAGGATTTGGTGACCCAACGCTGGATGCAGCATCTGCGTCTGTTACATGAACAACAAATGGAGCAGAGGCTGCAGAGAGGGGAACTCTGAAACCACGCAGTGAGTGTGTGTGGGGAAAGGGATCTGCTGTATCCACATTGGGTTTTCCAGGAACAGCTTCCCAAGCTTCACTTAACCCAGGAGCAGAGTGTGAGGGGACACTGATTGAACAAGGAGCTGGTCATAGAATGGTATCACCTCCACCTCCTTCAACACGACCTGCAGTTTCACACCAGGGGGAGGATGGTGCTGGCAGTGGCTGTTAGGGTTACTGTTTCTCATACAGCTTCTATGATCCAGAACATTCCAGGCTGGACAAGGTGACGCATCCATCATTTCCCAATATCTCAACATCAATGTCGTGTTGAAGGAGGTGGAGGTGATACCATTCAATCCGGGTATATCCAGTATAGTGGGATTTCCGATTGTGTACAGTGCATCTGCAGAGTACCCATGTCAATTGGGAGAGGTAGAGGAACTGAAGGATTTCTCTCTCTATTAATGTAACGCATGCACAGTACATCATGTTGGTGAATGCTCACTGTCCTGGTAGCAGTCATGGCCTCTTCATTCAGAAGCAGTCAGCCATTTTCATCGTCATCGGGTCTCCACGTGGAAAGAAATGAATATATCTTGGATAAAGGACATCCTCTCGATGCATGTTTCAAAACACCATCCCCACCATCAATCAACCACATCAAAGTATTCCATGTGTACTGAGAGCAATGGGGTCACTTGGAGTGTCTGGGAGCTGACAAACAGGGATGGAGCAAAACCTGCCATTTCTGAACGGGTCTGAGTGAACCTCCCAGTACACAGTATTACTAAGTCCTGTAATCCCTCTCCATTTCAGTAACATACTGCCTTCCATTATTTCTGTAAATGAAATGACAGGTTATATCATGTTAGATTCCACCTGACAAACTATTATCTATTGTCTTTACCTCTCTGAATCTATTTGCAGACTCTCCACCCTCTCTTGATAATTTAATCTCTTGTTTATCACAGCGATATCACCAAACGCAGCATCTGTATATCTGTTCCATCTTCCTGATCAATAATATCGAATGCAAATAGTTGAGAACCCAGCGCTGGTCACTGTGTGGCGCGACTGGTTACGTTCTCTCTAACTGCTTTATCCTGAGTGCCTGCTTCCTGTATGATACCCAATCCTGCCTCATTCCTATACAACACAGTTGAAGAGTTGAATAAGAACAATGAGCATCTGTGAGGAATCCAATCGCTCGATGAGGCTGATGTCAACTCGGCATCTATTCCCTTTTCGTGCCATCTCTCCATCCTAACACTCTAGTCTCTTGTTGTAGATTGCGCCACATGAAAAAAAAATCCACCCACATCTACACTTTCAATTACTTTTCGAATTTTACAGAACTCAATGAGATTTCGTTTCATTCTTATAAACTCGAGCGTGTAGGCATAAAGTGCTCAATTTCTCTTCATAAGACAAACACTTCAAATATGGAATCAATCTAATGAAGCTCTTCTGAATTGCCTCCAATGGAAATACCTCATTCTGCAGGACACCCAAACTGTACTCCAGTTGAAGCCTCACTAATGCCTTGCATAGCTACACCAACACTCCCTACTCTATCCTTTTATAAGTAAACACTGAAATTATGTTTGCTTTTCTCATTACTTGCAGTACCCGCATGCAGATTTTCTGTGATATGCAAGCAGACATCCGGATCCCTCTGCACCTAAGCACTTTGAACTTTCTCGCCATTTAGATAATAATTTGTCTCTCCATTAATACTGGCCAACTTGAATAGCACCATTTTTTTTCTCAAGGTTTGTGAAGGTTTGTAGCTCAGGTTGAGATTTGGGGTGTATGTTTGCTCCTTGAGCTGTAGTTTTGATATCCAGACGTTTCGTTACCTGGCTAGGTAACATCATCAGTGGCGACCTCCAAGTGAAGCGAAGCTGTTGTCTCCTGCTTTCCATTTATATCTTTCTCCTGGATGTGGCTTCTGTGGTTTGTGGTGATGTCATTTCCGGTTCGTTTTCTGAGGAGTTGATAGATGGCATCTAGATTTATGTGTTGTTTATGGCGTTGTGGTTGGAGTGCCAGGCCTCTAGGAATACTCTGGCATGCCTTTGCTTAGCCTGTCCCACGGTAGATGTGTTGTCCCAGTCAAAATGGTGGATTTTTTCATCCGTGTGTAGGGCTACGAGGGAGAGAGGGTCGTGTCTTTTGTGGCTAGCTGGTGTTCGTGTATCCTGGTGGTTAACTTTCTTCCTGTTTGTCCTACGTAGTGTTTGTGGCAGTCCTTGCATGGAATTTTGTAGATGTCATTGGTTTTGTCCATGGGTTGTACTGTGTCTTTTAAGTTTGTTAGTTTTTGTTTGAGAGTGTTGGTGGGTTTGTGTGCTACTAGGATTCCGAGGAGTCTCAGTAGTCTGGCTATCATTTCTGAAACTTCTTTGATATATGGTAAGGTGGTTAGGGTTTCTGGCTGTGTTTGGTCTGATTGTCGTGGTTTGTCCTTGAGGAATCAGCGCACTGTACTTTTTGAGTATCCGTTCGTCTTGAATACGTCGTACAGGTGGTTCTCCGCTGTTTTGCGTATCTCGTCTGAGCTACAGTGTGTGGTGGCTCGTTGGAATAGGTTCCTGATACAGCTTCGTTTGTGTGTGTTGGGATGATTGCTGGTGTAGTTAAGTATTTGGTCAATGTTTGTCGGTTTTCTCTATATGCAGGTTTGTAGTTCTCCATTGTACTTTGTTTCTACTGTGACGTCCAGGAATGTGAGTTTGTTGTCGGTTTCTTCCTCCTTGGTGAATTTTATGCCTGTGAGAGTGTTGTTGATGATGTTAAATGTCTCTTCTATCTTGTTTCATTTTGTGATGCCAAAAGTGTCATCTACGTAGCGAACCCAGATATTTGGTTTGATGTTTGGTAGGGCTGTGTGTTCTCGTCCTTGCATTACCGCTTCTACTATGAATCCTGATAAAGTGGAGATCCCATGGGTGTGTCGTTGGTTTGCTTGTAGACTATGTTTTTGAAGGTGAAGTGGGTGGTGAGGCACAGGTCCATTAGCTTCATGATATTTCCTTTAGTAATGTGATTGATGGTGGTTGGTGTGTGGTCTCTTCTAAAAGTGTGGTAAGTGTTTCCGTTGCCAGGTCGATGTTAATGGAGGTGAACAGTGCTGTTATGTCGAATGAGATCATTGCTTCGTCTTCCTCTATGTTGGCGTTTTTGATGATTTTTAGGACTTCCTGGGTGGAGTGGATGGAGTGTTGTGACTCTTCTACTATGTATTTTAGTCTTGCTTGTAGTTCTTTGGCTAGTCTGTAAATCGGTGTTCCGGATAGTGGACTATAGGTCTGAGGGGGGCTCCTGGTTTATGGATTCTTGGTAGTCCGTACAATTGTGGGGTATTGGTCCCATTGGGTTTCATTTTCTGGAATTCTGTCTTGTTTAATTGTCCGGAATTGTGTAATTTTCTTAGGAGATAAGTAATTTTGTTTCCTAGTTGTGTGGTCGGGTAAAGCGCCACCTGTTGGTAGGTGTAGCTGCCTGCGAGTAGTGCATTAGATTTTTCTATGTAGTCCCTTCTGTTCAGGATGACTGTGAGCGACCTTTGTCTTCAGGTAATATAATGATGCCTTTGTCTTTTTTGAGGTTTTCTAGGGCTTTCTTTTCTTGTGTGGTCAGTTTGTTTCCTTCCCTCTTTCGGCTGAGAATAGGTGCAACTGTCTGTCTGATCGTTTGTTGTGTTTCTTCCATGAGATTGTTGTCCTTCAATGTGGTTTCTAATGCCGCTAGTAATTCCTTCTTGTCAGCGTCTCGGTAATTGAAATTTAATCCTTTGACTAGTACCGCTATTTCCGTGTCTGATAGGGTCCGGTCTGATAAGTTCTTTATCCATGCCCCTGTGTTATCGGTTTTGTGTTTTTTTTGTGAGTTTGTCCAGTTTTTTCTTCACGTCCCGATTTTTCTTTATCTGTCTTTGTCGTTGTTTGGTGTTGATGGCTTGTTCTATCACGGCTGACCATACTTGGTTTGTTGCTTGTTTGAATAACGGCTTTTGGCGCGCAATTTCCCGTTTGTATTTTCAGAGTCTGTGGTGGGCATCATTGATTAATTCTCGGAGCATTCTGCAGCCGTTTTATTCTGTTAAACTTTTGGCTTGAGGTGTTTTTATCGGCGTTTATATTGCAGACATTTTGGCAGTAGTTGTTTTCTTAAACATTCATGCAGGAAGTACAGTTGTTTGCGAGTGGAACTCTCTCGGATGGCATTCCTTTCCCATCTACTGGCAAGTTGTAGCGTGTTGCGCCCATGGCTTTTGCAAGGTTTGTGAAGGTTTGTAGCTCAGGTTGAGATTTAGGATGTTGGTTTGCTCGCTGCATTGTAGGTGTGATATCCAGACGTTTCGTTACCTGGCTAGATAACATCAATGGTGGCGACCTTCAAGTGAAGCAAAGCTGTTGTCTCCTGCTTCCTATTTATATCTTTCTCCTGGATGGGGTTCCTGGGGTTTGTGGTGATGTCATTTCCGGTTCGTTTTCTGAGAAGTTGATAGATGGCATCTAGATCTATGTGTTTGTTTATGTCGTTGTGGTTGGAGTGCCAGGCCTCTAGGAATTCTCTGGCATGTCTTTGCTTAGCCTGTCCCAGGATAGATGTGTTGCCCCAGTCGAAATGGTGGCTTTCCTTTGTGGTGGCACTGCAAACACATCGCCAGAAACAAACATATAGATTTAGATGCCATCTATCAATCTCTCAGAAAACGAACAGGAAATGACATCACCACAAACCCCAGGAACCCCATCCAGGAGAAAGATACAAATAGAAAGCAGGAGACAACAGCTTCGCTTCACTTGGAGGTCGCCATTGATGATGTTACCTCGCCAGGTAACGAAATGTCTGGATATCAAACCCACAGATCAGCGAGCAAACATACACCCTAAAAGCCCCATATTTCTTCACTTTAATTTTCCTTGCTCAATGTTGGCCCATTCACCCAACCTATCCATATAGATTTAAAATCTCTTGCACCATCATTCTGAAGTAATTTCCCACCGATGTTAGTGTCATCTGAAAATGTGGCATCGTATTTTCGATCCCATCAACAGAGTACAGTCATTCCATCGATCGCAAATGGTTGAGGCATGAGTCCTGAAATCAATGTCACCCCACAAATTGCATTTGCCAAAAGAAAATGACACATTTATTCCATCTGACTCCATTTTGTTGGTTAACCAATCCTCCATCCAAGCTAATAAATTACTCCTAGACCCATGTTGTCTTATCTTACCACTTACTCTTTGGAGGAGCGACACATCCAATGTCTTCAGGAAGGCCAGATATGTTTCATCTCCAGGATTCCCACGACCTACCTTGTTTGTGACATCGTCAAATAACTCAAGCAAACAATTCAAACACGGTTTAGCCTCCGTAAAACCATGTTGACTCAGATGAATTGTGGTTCAACTTTGCAAATATCCTGAACAATGGACTCTAACAATTTGCCTTAAATTACAATAGTTTATTGTTACACTTTCATCCCTAATGTATACCATTATTACAAGTTCTTCCCGTTCGAAAAGCTTTACGTTTTCTTTGAATTCCTGTTTTTAAGAGATTTGGTCCAAATGCTGTGTAAAAGCCACGTGTGGCTGAATGGACTCATCATCCTGCTGGTGTACACACGCGATGGGCTGACGTCTTTCTGGTTTTCCCATGTTGCCATCTCCAAGGCCAGAATGACCTCCTCCTGTTGATGCTATAGAGGATTGGGAGATTATGGAATCTTACTGTTGCTGGGTAACATTTTGAGGGGCTGATGGGTCTTTTCATACTTCTCTATAACAGGTGGAAATACTGAACGGTCTCCTCATGTATCCCGGAGATGGGACCGAGGGATTGATTGGTCTTCTCTTGTTCCCACACAACAGACACGTGTCTAAATTGCCTCTTCCTTTCTTATGAAATAAGTCTCAGATAGTTTTTAATCCTTATCCAATTCCCTTTCAATAGGCTCGGTGGGTCTGAATGGCCTCCTGTTATCCCAGTGTAACAATCTCCAGTCACTGTGTGACCTCTACCAGTTCCTCTGTTCCAGACTTGAGGAGGCTGAATGGACTGATCCTGTTGCTGTTTAACAGGATACTGGTGCAGCATGGCCTACTGTTATAGGCTCGACTGGCTGATTGGCCTCCTTCACTAAATGTATATCAGGCTCCAGGGGCTGAATAGCCTCGTCCTGTTTTGGTGTAACAGGGTCGAAGGCCTGAATATCCTCCTGTTGTTCCTGTGTAACAGGCTGGAGAATAGAATGGATTCCTCCACTATCTGTGTAATTCACTTCACTCGTTCACTCCTTCTGTCATCTATGTTCAAATACGTTCATCTTTAATCTTTGTAAACTCCAATGGCTACTTGGTCAACCTGATCATCATTTTATTATAAGCCAGCACCTTCATTGCAGGAATCAGTTGAGGGAACCATCACTGAGCTGCTTCCAATATAACAACATCCTTTCTTCATTGAAGAGATTAAATCTGTACACACTATTCTAGATGTGATCTCACTAAGAGCCTGTACAGCAGCAGCAACACTGTACCGGCCTGCTGGAAGGTTCCCACCCAGGTTAGAGCAGTCCCAGCTCTCTGAGGGAGTACAGATAATTGTCCTTCTCTACCTCAGCAGCATAACGGGAGATCTGGAGTAATTAAAGTTTGAGAAGATCATAAATGATGTGGCGAGATGATCTCTACCATCAATCTCCCCACAGCCCACATCGCTCAGATTCCACAGAATCTAGTAAGGTGGATCGCAAAAACAGCAAGGAGGAGCAAACATTGATGGGGGTTATATATCAAAGTGAAAGCTGCAATACAAATGTTGGGTATGTTATAAAACAGGAAATGAGTTATACACATTTGTGGCTACTGCAGTGATAATGTACTGGTTAAGTTATATCTAAACTCTGTTTACCCAATTGAATGCTAATGCTGGGAAAAAATGGATTTCAAGGCCACGTGTGAGATGGTTTACATGAGCATTATGTTAAGCACTGAGCTCGATATCAGGTGATTTAGGAATTGGTGTTGAGTGGTCACAAGAGCTAATTGAAAAATTTGCTGGAAAGGACATTTTGGGAACAGTGACCACAATGTACTGGTTTTCTTTTATGCTGTTTGAGTACACGACAGTTTTTGTTTTATTTGAAATAACTGTTATAAATATGAGTCATGCAAGCCATCAAGGTGTGAGGAGAAAGTCGGGACTACAGATGCTGGAGATCAGAGGCGAAGAGTGTGGTGATGGAAAAGCAAAGTCAGGCAGCATACAAAGAGCAGATAAATCGATGTTTCGGGCATAAGCCCTTCATCAGGACTGAAGCTTATGAGCCAAGGGGGCTGAGGGATAAATGAGAAGGGTGTGAGGTAGGGGAGAGGTTAGCAGGAATTGCGGTAGGTAGATGAAGGTAGGGTTGAAAGTGGTAGGTGATGAAGGGAGACAGACCTCCTCAACTAATGCATCCATTGAACCCAATGTGTTCTTCTCTACATTGGCGAGGCAGAAGGTCAACTTGTAGATCATTTCAGGGAACATCTCTGGACAGCCTCATTGAACAATTCCATCGCCTTATGGCTGAGCACTTTAACTCCCCTTCCCACTCTGCCAAGGACATGAGGGTCCTGGACCTGCTCCATCGCCAATCCCGAGCCACCAGAAGCCTGCAGGAAGAAAGCCTCCTCTTCTGTCTTGTGACCCTCCAAACACAGGGGATCACAGTGGATTTCCCCATTTCCCCTAATCCCACCCTATCCCACTCCAACCCTCCAAGTCAGCACCGCCCTTTCGTACATTCCTATGCGTCCACCTTCCTTGCTATCAATCTGGTCCACCCTCCTCTCCGAGTATCACTTTCAACCCCACCTTCACTTACCTATTTAATGAAAGGAAGCAGCTTAGAAAAATGCCAAGTTGTAGTAATCCACTGGATTCAGAGAAATGTAGGACCCAGCAAAGGATGACCAAGAAACTGAGAAGAAAATCGAAAAGAGAAAAAGCATGCAAACGAAAGAAAAACATAAAAACTGCTAAAAAGCATCTATCAATGTATGAAAAAAAATAAAAACAAGGTCAAATGTGGAACAGTTGGTGTGCGTTCAGGATAGTTTATTGCAGAGAACAGGGAAAAGAAACAGTTTATTTGCGTCTATCTTCATTGGAAGAATGTCCAGAAACTCTTCCAGAAATACCAAGTGACCATGGGATTTGTGTAAGTAAAGTCAAAGATTATTCTGATCAATGTTGAGGTCATCTTTGAAAAGGAAGCTGGATTGAATATTTATAAATCTGACAGACCAGATGTACTTCATACAAGGATTTATGAGGAAGTAGCAATAGACATGTTGATTGCATCGCGGATTTTTACTTTATCTTCTGACACATTCTCGACACATTTAGCCAATCTGTATAAGGCAAAGGTTACAAATATTATCCAACCATTTAAGAAAGGATGAAGATGGAGAGGGGTGAACTACAGAGCAGTTATCTTGTCATCCACAGTCGGGTGTCTGTTGGACTCGATTACAAAGAACATGCGACTACACATGTAGAAGGTGATAACATAACTTGGGAGTGTGAGAATGTACCGATGAAAGGAAAACCAGAAGTGGCACACATTTTTTTTGGAATGGTTTGAAGATGAATCTTGTGGACATAGGCAATGAAGAACCAATGGATAACGTAGAGTTGAATATTCATGAGATTTCTTTTTTTAAACTCACACAGTAAGCTCATAAAAAAAGTTAAACCGAAAGGTATAAGGAGGAACATATGAAAATTGCAAAGAAAAAATTAGTTTTACATTCACGTGATTGTAATTGGAATATAGAAGACGTCATGCACCAGCTGTATCGAATGTTCATGAGAGTATTTTGTATTATTATGAGTCCCAATCTAATAAATAAGATATTGACTACAGAGGAACTGCAAAAGATATTATTCATATTCATCCCTAAAACGGCAAGATTGTCTGATGTGGAAACTCACCCTGTGATCTCGAGTTTCGAAACATGAGAGGTGATTGCAGTGAAACTTAGAAACACAGAGGGGACCGAATAACAGAGGGGGATGAAGAAGTACAAGTAGGTGAGATCAGGGAGAATCCCACGATATTCTTCAGGGACAAGTAGACCAGAATAATCAGCAAACAGTTAGTGCCCATTAGAAACCAAAGGGGTAATCTGTGTGTCAAGCTGGAGAACATTGATGGATGGTTACATGAGACCTTCACATCTATTTTACTTTAGAGACAGAGAAGACAAGTACAGAATTCAAGGAGATGGATGAGGAAACTCTTGAACAGATTGATGTAAAGTACAAGAAAGGATTTGAGGCTTTGTTCTGTATAAATTTGGACCTATCTCCATGTCGGAATGAGTTGTATCACACGCGGCTGTTGGGTGAATGGAGGAAAGACCCTGACTGAATATTTTAATTAGGATCTGATCATATGGGAGGTGCTAGAGAACTGGAGAACTGCTAACACGATTTCACTTCACAGTTCGGGTGAGAGAGATAGACCAGAGAACTATAGACGAGCGGGTATTAGGTCACTGTTAAGGAAACTACTGGAGAAAATAGGGAAGGAGAAAATTGAACTCCACTCAGAGTCGCATGGTCTGATCAGGGATAATCCATCATGACTTTATCAGAAGGAAGTGACATCTAATGGATATGATTGAATTAGTTTGAGGAGGTCGATTGTTTAGCTTTTTAGGAAAACATTTGACAAATTTCCAGCTGGGAAACTGAAAAATAATGTAAAATCTCACAATATAAATGATAACTTGACAAGTTCCAACGAAAATTGTCTTTTGGCAGGAGGCAGAGGGCAGTGAGAGAAGGCTGTTTGTGTGACTGGAGACCAGTGTCCCCTGTCCACAGGGATCAGTGATGTGTCCCTTATTGTTTGTGTTATTCATAACAAAAACAAATAGGAATGTGGAGGGGGCTAGGTGGAGAGGCAGGGAGGTGTGATAAGTAAGTGTATGTTTGACATAAAGATTGACCGGTTGGTTCGCAGTGAGAAGGAAGGCCTTAAGTTACAGGAAGATGCAGATGAAATGGTCAGATGGGCAGATCAATGGCAGATAGATTGTAACCCTAATAAATATGAGGTGATGCACATTGGGAGAAGGAACCAGGCAGGGCAGGACACATCCCTGAATGTGACTGGACAGGTTAATGCTTAAAAATGTGTTGCTGGAAAAGCGCAACAGGTCAGGCAGCATCAAAGGAGCAGGAGAATTGACGTTTCAGGCAGATTCCTGAAGAAGGGCTTATGCTCGAAACGGCGATTCTCCTGCTTCTTTGATGCTGCCTGACCTGCTGCGCTTTTCCAGCAACACATTTTTAAGCACTGATCTCCAGCATCTGCAGTCCTCACTTTCTGCTGGGCAGGTTAATGGACTAGTTAAGAATTGCACCTTGAGTATTGTGTTTCCTAATCAGGGTGTAGATATAAGACCTATACAGGGCTTTGGTTCGGCCAAAATGGAATACTGTATGTAGCTCTGGGAGCCACATTCCAGGAAGGATGTGATTGTACTGGAGAGGGTGCAGAGGTGATTCACCAGGATGTTCCCTGGGGTAGAGCATATCAGCTATGGAGAGAGGCTGGATAAGCTCGGGTTGTTTACTTTGGAGCAGAGAAAGCTGAGGAGTCAGTGATTCAGAAGGATAAGATTATAAGCGACACGGACAGGGGGGATAGACAGCAGCTGTTCCTTTTAGTCAGAGGGTCAAGAACAAAGGAGCACACTTTTAAAGTGAAAAGTTTGAGGTTCAGAGATGATTTAAACATTTTTTCACCTCGAGGTGTGGGCTTCTGGGATTACTTCCTGGGAGGGGAATTATCATGAATAACCTCACAATCATTAAAAAGTACTTGGACAAGCACTTGGAAGTGTCATAACATTCCAGTCTATGGGACTGCTGTAGAAAGTGGGACTAATATAGATCGTGCTGTACTTCTGTTGGCACAGAGTCTTTGCTCCTGTGAGTGTACCATGTGGAAGGTCAATTATTGGAGCATTTTAAGGCAGGAATTGATGGGTTTCTGAAGGGTTATATTCATAAGGGTTATAAGTGTGAACTGTAATAGCTTGTTAAAATATGTCAATGCGAGAAATATGAGAGAACAAGTTTAGTTTCCTTACAGTTTGGAACCAGAGAATAGAGAATGGGGAACAGGGAAATGGCAGAACTATGAAGCCACTACTTCAGTTCTGTCTTCACAAAACTTTCTAACAATATAAGGAAAACCAAGTCTGGTGTGGGAAAATGATAGAGTACGTGGAACATAGAACATAGTAAGTAAATGGTTTAGCAGAAATTATTGTGGCTGAAAGTAATAGTCATAGACAACACTAACATAGATTTATGAAATGGGAATTATGTTTGAGAAGCAGACTGGCTGACAAATTAAAGAGCAGTAATGGATGTAAAACATTTTGATTTTTAGGAAAATGTTGGTAAAGCTCCAAGCCCAATTTGCAATATCAAATCTGAGTGGATTGGGGCTAATATATGGACATGTTTTGAGAATGGGACAGCTGGCAGTAAACAGTGAATAGAAATAAACAGACTCATCAAGCAACAGCCTGACATTGTCTGTAAGGTATGATTCTGTGAGTATGACTATGACCTAGACACCCCATCACCTTCCCCGGATATGTCCTGTCTCATCAGCAGGATGGACACAGCAGAGGTGGCGGCACAGTGGGATACAGTTGGAAGGGAATTGCTCTTGGAGTCGTCAACAGTGACTCCGTGTCCCATGGCATTAGTTTGCATTTGGGAAAGGAAACCTCCTGCTGATTACCAAGTACCAACATCTCTCAACTGATGTATCTGTATTCCTCCATGCTGACCAACACTTGGGGGAAGCACTGAGGGTAGCATTCTGGGTGGAGTATTTCAATGTTCACCACCAACAGTATCTCAGCTACAGCATTATTGATCGACAAGGCTGGGTCCTAAAGGATATAACTGCTAGAGTGGTTCTGCGGCAGGCAGTGAAGGAACCAACAAGAGGAAAATATACACTTGACCACAGCCTTACTAATCTGCCAATTGCAGAAGTATCTGCCCATGACAGTATCGGTAAGAGTGACCACTGCATAGTCATTGTGGAGACAAAGTCACACCTGCACATTGAGAATAACATTCACCATTTTGGGTGGTACTATCACAGTGCGAAATAGGGCAGACTTCGAACAGATCTAGCAGCTCAAATCTGGGTGTCCATAAGGTTCTGTGGTTCATCTATAGGAGCAGAATTGTACAGCCACACAACCTCATGACCTGGCATATCCCCCTCGCAACAATTACCATCAATCCAGAGGATCAACATTGATTCAATGGAAGTGAAGGATGGCAGGAGCAGCACCAGGCAAACCTGACAATGAAGTGTCAGCCTGGTGAAGCCACCAAACAGGACTACTCGTGGGCCAAACAGCATAAGCAGTAAGTAATAGAGAGAGCTAAGTGATCCCACAAGCAACGGTTCAGATCTAAGCTCTGCAGTCCTTCCACATCTAGTCGAGAAACGTTGGAGACAATTCATTGGAGGAAGAGGTTTCACAAATAATGCCTTCCTCCATGATGGAAGAGCCCAGCACTTCAGTGTATAAGATAAGGCTGATGCACTCGTAACAACTTTCAGTCAGAAATGCTGAGTGCATGATCCATTTCAGCCCCCTCCAGTGGTCCTCAGCGATTCAGTTACCAGTCATCAACCAATTCGATTCAGTCCACGCGATATCCAGAAACGGTTGGAGATACGGGATACTCTATGGGGTCCATACTCTGACAACATTCTGGCAATAGTACTGGAAACTTGTGCGCCATAACTTGCCACTCCCCCAGCCAAACTGTTTCAATACAGTTACAACAATGGCTTTTCCTGATTATGTGGAAAATTACCCCAAGTATCTCCTGTATATAAAAAGCAGAACAAATCCAATCCGGCCAATTACAACTCCATCAGTCTACTCTCGATCATCAGTAAAGTGGTGGAAGGTCTCAGTGCTTTTAAGCAGCAACCTGCTCATCAATACCCTGTCAATGACGCCCAGTTTGGGCTCCACCAGGCTCACTCAGCTCCTGACCTCATTACCTTGATTCAAACATGGACAAAAGAGATGAATTCCAGAGGTAGGGTGAGAGTGGTAGCCCTTTAAATCAAGGCTGCCTTCGACCTTGTGTGGTATCAAGTTCCTTTAGCAACACTGGATTCAATGGGTATCAGAGGCAAACTCCCCGCTGGTTAGAATCATACCTGACAGGTAGGAAGATGGTCATGGTTGATGAAGGACAGTCAACTCAGCTCCATGTCTGTAGGAGACCCTCGAGCAGTGAACAGAAACTTCTTCAGGGCTGCTTCATCAATAACCTTCCCTCCATGTTAAGGTCAGAAGTGGGGGTGTTCACCAATGATTGTACAATGTTCTGCAACATTTGTGGCTCCTCAGATACTGAAGCAGTCCATGTTCAAACACGACAAGATATGGACAGTATCCAGGGTGACAAGTGGCAAGTAATGTTCAGCCCACACGAATGCCAGACCATGACCATCACCAATAAAATACAATCTAACCTGCCCCTTGGCATTCAATGGTGGTACTATCACTGAATCCCCCAGTATCAAAGTTCTGGTGGGTAATCATTGCTAAGAAACTCACTGGTCTCCCCACATGAACACTGTAACTATAAGAGCAAGTCCGAAGCTAGGAATGCTGCGGCGAGTAACTCACATCCTGACTTCCAAAATTCTGTCCATCATCTACAATGCATGTCAATACAATATAGGTCAGAAGTGTGATAGAAGACTCCCAGTTTGCCTGGATGAGTGCAGCCCCAACAACACTCCAGAAGCTTTATACCATCCAGGACAAAGCAGCCAGTTTGACTGCCCCTTCACCCACAATGCTCCAACATCAACGCGCAGCAGCAGCAGTGTTTTACTATCCACATGCTGCAATGAAATGATTCACCAAAGATCCTCAGAAACCATCTTCCCAATTCACGACCACTTCTAACTAGAAGGACAAGGGCTACAGATGTATGGAAATACCATCATCTTTAGGTTCCCCTCAAAGCCATTCACCATCCTGACTTGGAAATATATCACAGCTCCTTCACAGTCGCTGGGTCAGAATCCTGGGATTCTCTCCCTAATGGCATTGGAGGTCAACCACAGCAGGTGGACTGCAGCATTCAACAAGGCAACTCCCACCACCTTCTCAAGGGCAACTAGGGACAGGCAATAAATGCTGGCCCAGCCAGTGACACCCAGATTGACGAAATACAGAAATAGAAATTAATAGAGGACGGTTGCTGAGGTATCACAGAGATCGGTGTTTGGGGCCCAGCTGTTCACAATGTCCTTTAAATATTTGGTTGCTGGAATCAGATGCAATACATCCCAGCCTGCTGACAGCACTAATGGATGTGGGATTGTGAGTGGGTGCGGAGGATGTAAAAAAGCACCAAGAAGACTAAGACAAATGGAGTGAATGGGTAAATACGTGACAGATGGAAAACAATGTGGATAGAGGTGACGGTGTGCCCTTTGGTGGAAATGATAAACTGGAATCCTACAATTTGAAAAGAATTGGTTGAAACACGTTGATTTACAAAGGGACATATGCTCCTTTTTGTTGTTTCCTTCTGCATCAACCTCTGAGGTCCCTGCAGCGCAGTGAGTTCTGTAACCAGAAGTCAATACTGGGCATGGCATTGACACACTGGCCAGTGTACACAGACCCACCAAGTGGGGAGCTATAACACGGAAAAGGATCTGCATATCCTTGTACATATGTCGCTGAAAGCAATATTGCAGAAACAGAAAGCAGTAAAGAAGATAAATGGTGTGTTGATCTTCATTTCGGGGGATGTGAGTCCAGGAGAAAGGGTGTCTTACTGTACAGGACTTTGGAGACATCCCATCTCGAACATTGTGCAGTATTGTGTGCAGGCTTGGTCGCCTTACCTAATAAAGGACCAACCTGACATTGAGGGAGAGCAGTGAAGGATGGCCAGACTGATCTCTGGGATGACGAGCTTGTTGTGGGAGTAGAGTTTGGGGTGACTGGGCCAATATTCCATGGGGTTTAGGAAAATGAGTGGAGATCTCTGTGAAATATACCAAACTCTGACAGGGTGAGACAGATTAAAAGCAGGGATGATATTCCCCTGGCTGGGATGACTAAAAAAAGGAACCACCGTATTAGGTAAGGCAGGTCACTCTGAAATGAGATGAGAATAAATGTCTGCACTCACTGACTGGTGAACATGGGGAATTGGCTTGCACCTGGAAACTTAGACACTGATTATTAGTAAGGATTTAGAGACAGTAAAGTGATGGTGGGAGAGCAGGAGTACGGTGTGGAAATGAAGGGCCATCCATCATTACATGGAATTGGTTCGCAAACTCAATGGACCAAACGTACTACTGCAATTCCTATTTTATAACTTCCAAAGGTTACTCACATTAACGGATATGTATATCATATGAGGTAATTGCATTGAAGAGATTTTTTTCCATGAACTAGAATGGGGGAGGCTCAATGTGTTGTATGACCTACTCCTTTCCCGCTGTTTCTGTGCAGTCTGTGGGAAAGCTCGGTAAATGTTGTCACAAGCTCTCAGATGTTAGGAAGGAGGTCTCTGCAGGGTCGACAGGACTGTGTTCCCATTCCGTTTTCCGACACTGATGCTGAGGCCGGATGTTCTGTCCGGTTTCATCCTTTCAGTCCTCGGAGCAGTTTGATACAAGTGAATGCCTTGATTGGCCGTTTCAGAGACCATTGAAATGTTTATCACATGTCAGGGTCTTTGGAGTCAGTTTTAGGCCAGCCCAGGAAATCACGGGAGATTCACTTCCTAAAAGTACATTGGAGAAGGAAATTCTGTTTACAATCGATATTGGCTTCAAGGTCACTGTTACTGACCCCAGATTTTAGATCTCGATATTTTATTAATTGTCTTTAACTTCCACCTGCTGCCAGAGCATTAGCCTGGTTTGGATTAGTAATCCAGTGACATTTCTACAACAGCACCATCTCCACATGGGGACCTGTCAGAGACAACACTGAGCAGGGTATTTCTGTGCTGCTTGACAGCTCTGTCAAAAAGAACTCCCACCAACTGGACAGTCGTGATGGGACTGAGGGGGTGGTAAATGATCAGATTGTAATTATTCCCGTTTTATGGAACGGGACTTAGCTGAGTAATTTTCAACATTGCCAGGGAGATGTCAGAGTTGGAGCTGGAATGAAAAAGCTCCCCCATCGACACGGCTTGTTGTGCAGCACAAGTCTTCAGTCCTATTGCAGGAATGGGGTCAGGGCCCATTGCCTGTGTCATATCTACTGTGTTCAGCTGTTTCTTCATGTCACGTGCAGCGAATCACATTAGTTGAAGACTGGCATCTGTGAGTTTGTCGGCATCATGGCGAGGGTGAGGATTATCATCGACTCAACACTTCTGGCAGAAGTTGGTGCAGATAAAACATCCTTCTCTTTTACAGTGATGTGCAGGTCTGTTCCATTATTTAGGATGGGGATGTTTGTAGAGCCCTCTCCTCCAGCTATTTGTTTTATCGTCCATCACCATTTATACCTGAATGTGGCAGGACTGCAGGGCTTCGTTCAGATCTGTTGGTCAAGTCTGGTAGCTTAAATGAGTTAGCATCAGGTTAAGGTTCATGTGATTCTGACTCTGACATGTTTACCCACACTCGTCACTGAACCATAGATGCTGTTGATGGTAATGACAGACTGAAGTGTTATCCTGGCAAAAAGTTACAGGTTGCGGTTGATGCTGTTCTGCTTCTCCCGCTGCTGTGGTCTAAAGCACTACATGAATACGCAGTTTGGAGCTGCAATATCTGCAATGCAATTCTGCTGTGTGTTCCCCAATTCTCACTGAGACCTATTCACCCATCAGTCCTGTACTCAGTGACCTAACCTGGTTTCTGATGTGGAAATACTTCAATTTTCAAACTCTCATTCTGCTGAGGGTCTGTCTACCCGGGTCTTGCTTCCAATCTGGCACATTGTGCAAAAGTACTTAACTGATCTTAATTCAAATGTTAAATTCACCTGAATCTTTTTCCTTGAGAAATAAAATCTTCTGTGTTTAAAGTGATTGTTTTTCCTCTGTTTCTTTCCCTGATCATGATTAAGAGCTCTGTAGTGTCAGTGATACCAGAGTTATGTAGTTTCAGAGCCAATGAATTCTCTGGATTTCCAATCATCTTCACCACATTGTATATTTTCACTTTTGGTTTGATGCCTTATCACTCATGGCTGCCTTGTCCTCCCATGAGTATGTTTCATCTTCTTGGGGTTGCATTTCTTGTATTATCTGTCAAATTATCCCCAGAACCTCCTCCCATTTCTGCTCCATGGTCTTTCCTGCTCAACTCCCCTTCCAATTAACTCTGGCCTGCTACGCCCGCATGTCTTTGTAGTTACATTGCTTAATTATAACCACATTGCATCTCGAAGAGATGAAAACTGAAAGAAGGAATTTTGAGAGATGGGACACGAAGAATAATTGGTGGAATTCTAAACCAGCTACAAAGGGAGAACGAGAGAGAGAGTATATAGATATGGAGATATGGAAAATGCGAAAACCACGTTCTCGAAAAAAGCAGATGCACATCCCCCAATGTTTTGGCAATGCCTGTGTGCTGTGGTCCTTTGTACAGTGTACGTACAGCAGAGTATTATGTTCAAATGCTAAGTCTGATGCCAGAATATTTGTCTCCAATGATATGACAGACACTAGCTTTGGAAAGAACCCAGCAGGCCAACATATTGAAATAAGTTGGGACACCAGAATCAAGAATTTGGAGCACAAATTCTGGTAAGAATGAGAGAGTAGAGTTGGGAATCCCAGAAAAGGAGGGAACGTTGAGAGGAGCAAATCATGTTTTAATATTATATAAATTTTATACATCATATGCGATTTATCTGCACACACACATTGATTATACAGTGTATATAAAATCTTTTTTCCACCATTGAAACTGTCCTGTTGTCGTGTTACGAGGATACATGAACACCAAGTAGTCACCAAAAGACATGATGCACTATCACTCTGTTCCATACATACAGACAAAGAAGGGCACCACTTTGACTGGGACAAAGCACACACACATACTAAGCCACGCAAGGACCTTCTTAGATGAATGGTATTCTAACCAGAAGTCCATCAATGAACTCATCAATTTAGATCCTGTCTACATTCTCTTGTTAAAATAACCTGAAATGACATCACCCAATTTAAGAAACATAGTCATGGTGACGAAACTTCTGAAACCATACCTTCAAGCTCAGTGAGCTAACTTGCATCCATATACATTGTCTTTTTTTGTTGTTTATTAGTGGAATTTAGGAGTTCTCTGTCGGTCACGTTTTGACAGATTATGATGTGAGGTGAGCTTTTCTGGATATGTGGTTTTAATTAACAGAGGGGTTTGACATTGATGTTATAACAGTTTGGGGCCTTGCCATATGGCATTTGGACAGATTTGAACAGATCTGTGATACAACAGATCCTAGCAAATTCCAACTCATTGCAGTTAGAGACTTTGAGCTTCAAATGAAACCATTGGGAAAATTCGTTTAATTTTGTTACTTGTGGTTGGTTAAATGAAAAGTGAGGGAAATGGCTTTTAACATTACTGAAGAGGTTCCCGAATTTTCCAAGGAAATTTAGAAAGACAGAAGGTGGACACTTTTCAGAATTAGCAAATAAGTTGGAATTGGATTTAACCTGGGAGAAAAGGGAAGCTGATATCGTAAAGGAGTTGGTCAAGCACTTTGATGTATCAGAGAAATAGGCAAATGCAGTAGAGTTATAAACACTTAAATTGCAGATGTGGCAACTGGAGTTAGAAGATAAGTAAAGGGGCGGAAACAGAAAGAGGAAAAAGAGAAAGAGAAGAGAAAGAAAGAGAGAGGGGAATTGAAATTCAGAAGTTGGGAATTAGGTAAGAAAGTTAAATTAAGAGGATGGAGATGAAGGGAGAACGTAGGGATATATACAACTAGGTTAGTAACTTGACATATTTCGGTGAGAAAAATGTCAAAACCTCTTTTTTATTTCATTTGAAAAAATGACACGGCAGATGACGTGCCCAGTGAACTTGTGGGTAATGCTAGTTCAGACTAATCTGGTGGGCACAGCTAATGAGGTATGTGCAGCGCTGTCAGACGAGGGATCAAGACATTATCAAGATGTCAAATTGGCTATTTTGATTCGTTATGAATTGGTACTAGAAGCATATAGACAGAAATTCGGAAAAATAGAGATGGAACCAGGTCAGACTTATATTGAGTTTGAAAGAATTAACCACAGTCATTTTGATAGGTGGGTTATGGCCTTAAAAATGGATAAGACCTGTGAGGCTTGAAGGAAGATTAATCAGCTGGAGAAGTTAAAAGACTCACTTCCAGAGATAGTAAGAATTCATGTGAATGAATAGAAAGTTCAAGAAGTGAGAAGCGCGGCATAAATGGCAGGTAAATATGCATTGGTGCATGAGACACTTTGGGGAAGGATGCGGTAGAAGAGGCTAAGCCAGTGGCATTAGTGAAACTGGTGAAGGAAACCCCAAGTGCAGCCAAGGAGCTGCAGGACATTGCACAGCCTAGGCAAGGGCTGGGTATGGAGGCAGTGCCTGATCTCTCTGAAGAATTCAGCTCTGTAGGTAAAGTTTACTCAGAAAGAACAGGGGGAGAAGGATAAGAAATTATAATTTTGTGAGATAAAGGCTCTGCTCAGTCTCTATTAGTTGGGAAGTGACGCGCTGGAAAAGCACAACAGATCAGGCAGCGTCCGAACAGCAGGACAATCGAATATCAGGCAGAAACCCATCGTCCGGAACGTGGTGGGGGAACAAGGGGGCTGGAAGATAGATATGAGGGTAGTAGCTGGACTGGTGGGAGGGTCACTGGGAAGGCAATAAGATGATGTGGGTAGGAGTGATAGTGATATGTCGGAGGGGAGGGTGGAGTCGATAGGTGGAAATGAAGATGGCCTGTTAGGGCAGTTCAAGAGGGCGGTTCTAGGTTGACCGGTTGGATCTGGGAGAGGTTGGTTGAGGGGAGATTTGGAATTTGATGAAGTCAACGTTGATGCTGTACAGGTTGAGGGTTCCAGCTGTCCTAACACCGATAGGTGTCCTATCACTCCCCTCTCCGAACTATCACCATCACACCCCACCTGCATCTACCAATCGCCTTCCAAGCTCCCTTTCACCCAGCTCCACCCCCACCCACCCATTTATTTCTCAACCTCCTTCCCCCTCCCTTACGCCCCACTTTCCTGATGAAGGACGTATGCCCAAAACGTCAATGCACCTGCCGCTTGGATGCTGCCGACATGCTGTGCTTTTCCAGCCCCACACTTTTCAACTCTCATCTCCAGCATCTGCCGCCCTCACTTTCTCTCACCCTCTAATAGTACGAGATGAAAGTTTTTTTTCACTCTTTCTGACATGTTAATCAAGAGCTTGATAACTTGTGAAATGGGGACAGAAGTTAAGCATTCCCTTGTGTAACATCAGGTTGGAGTGCCAAATCAAGGTTGGGGAAGTAACAGTGACAGTGAGTAACAGAGTGTCTGTTCTAGGAATAGAGTTTGTTCTTGGGAACGATTTAGCAGGAGGCGAAGTGGGAGAGGCACCCCTTGTGGTGGAGAAGCCAAAGGAAGATGAGGGAATTGGTGAGTTAATAGAAAATTATTCAGGATTTTTTCCAGACTGTGTAGTAACAAGATCCCACTGTCATAAATTACAGCAGGAAGGAAAAACGAACGAAAAAGGCAAAGGAGTTGATGCTCAGTGAACTGACACCCTGTTTGATGTAACGGTGCAGGAAAAACCTGAACAGGCAGAGGTGTTCCGTCCTGAAAGGCTAATGGACGTACAACAGAGATACATACACACACATACACATGCACACACACAGAAAATGCATCAGAACATATTGTTGAACGTTATTAACATAAAGATAAAATTTTAAAATTAAAATGAACACCCCGATAGGTTACTTATTGAACAAGAATGATTAAGTTCCACACTGGCGTGACAATATTTTAATGTGTATATGACAAACAAATTGTCGGAGATAGTTGTGGACAACGACAAATCTCTCGCATTTTTTGGAATATTTACAGACCAGAATATGAGACTACGTCATTGGAGTCTTACCTTACCGACTTTAAACTTACAAAATGTACATGCTGTGGCTCCTATAATGTGATAGCAGATGTGTTTTCGTGGATTTAAAGGAAAATGTGTAGATAAGTTTTGACTTATTCCAGTGTTGTATTGGTGTACAGAATTAATATGAATGATATAACTGAGATTAACACTTTGGTATTTCATAAAATTGGGATTAAGAGTTAGAGGAAAACAAATGTAGCCATCTTTTCATTCTGCTAGTTCATTTTATTTTCTGAAGCGGGGAGATGTTATGAAGACAAAAACATATATGGACACTTTAAAACAGATCGGGTTTTGCTGAATAGAAATTAAAGCCACAGATGCCAGCTGAAGGTCACACTGTTCCACATGTCACCATTAGCTGAGAAATGGATTCCTGAGTTTTGCTTGCTGTTTTGATAGCCATTCAAATGTAACTAAAGAGTTTAAATAACGCTCAGGATAACAGATGCCAACAGAATTTGAATATTATTGTTTGGACACCTGGAAAGCAATCAAATTATGATAATTATTATATCATGGGGAGTATATAAACCCAGCATTTTGAACACTGGAGGGAGAGCTACTGCCATCCAACAGGAGAGCAACTGCTGTCGAGCAGGAGTGCTAACTGACCATCTCAAACACACTCTCTCAAAGACACATGTTCATGTCAAACCTACTTGCAATAAAAAGATGACCCGGGGAGATGCAGCTGAAAGAGTGAAGACAACGGGGAAGATAGAGACTGTATGGTCATGGGATTGTAATGTTTAATATGTGGGTTGTTGGAACAGCATATTTTTACAGAGTTCGAGTCAGATAGTAAGTAGCTAAGAAGAGGGACTTGCATTTGTGAATTGTTGTTGTTTAGTGTTCACTATTAAGGTTAAGAAACTAACTTGTTAAGTTTTGTTTAAAAGGAGGTCTGTGTCGCTCATATTTTAACAGATTACGAGGTGAGGTGAGCTTTTCTGGGTGTTTGGTTTTAATTAACAGAGGGGTTCGACTCCACCTTGTAAATGTCCATCCCCGCTCACCCCATTTCCCTGCAGTTGGCCCATATCCTTCCAGTCCTTTCCTATACAGATATTTATCCAAATGCTTTTGAAATGTTGTTAATTTACCCCCCTCAACTACATCTGCGAGTAGCTCATCCTCTGTGGAAAGAAGTGGCCCCTTAGGTTCCCTTTTATTCCTTTCCTTCTAACGTTAAACTGATCCTCTCTCGTCCTCGATTCTCTACACCTTGGAAAAAGACTGAGAGCATTAACCCTATCCATACCCCTCGTGATTTTATACAGCTCTATAACAACTCCCCCAGTCTCCTACACGCTAAAGAAAATGTCCTATCTTGTCCAACCTCTCCCTATAACTCAGATCATTGGGTCCTGGCAACATCCTTGTAAATTTCTTCTGTATTCTTTCTACTTTAATAACATCCTACCTTAAACAAAGTGACAAAACCTGAACACAATACTCCAAGTGCGGCCTTAACGAAGTCCTGTATAACTGCAGCATAAATTCCCATCTTCTATACTCAATATCCTGCCTGATAAAGGCCATTGTGCCAAATGCCTTATTCACTGCCCTGTCTACCTGTGACTCCACTCTCAGGGAACCGTGCACCTGAGCACCAAGATCTCTCTGCCCCCTGCACACCTTAAGGCCCTCCCATTCACCATGAAACTCCTACCTTGATTTGAATTTCCAAAATGCAAGACCTCATGCTTCTATATTAAATTCCATTTGTCGGCCCATTTCCCCAACTGATTAAGGTCCTGCTGCAAATTCTGATAAACTTCCTCACTGATCATGCTCCCACTTACTTTAGTGACATCTGCAAACTTACTAATCATGCCTTGTACATTCTCAACCAGATCATAGATAACAAACAGCAATGGACCCAGCCTCCAGTCTGACAAGCATCTTTCCACTAAACCCTCCCCTTCCTACCATCAAGCCAACTGTGTATCCAATTGGACAGTTCCCACGCATTCTACGTTTTGGAACCTTCCTGAGCAGCCTGCCATGTGGAAACTTATCAAACCTCATCAAAGGCCTCTAAGAAATTTGGGAAGCATGATCTATGCTGTCTATGCTGACTGCTCTGAATCAAACCCTGTGTAAGTAATGGGTGCAGTCGATGGCATGCTGTCCTTCACTGTAAGATGATTCGAGTACATAAGTAAAGCCATCTTCCTGCTGTTGTAGAACCTTGCTGAGAGAGTATTTGGGGCACTCTGTACGGATTTGATGCCCTTTGTAAGGAATGATTCCCGTACCACAGACACGGATGATGGTAACATGAGGATAGAGTGAGGAAGCTGAGTGTTTAACCTGTAGAGTGTGAGAGACGAAGAAATGGTAATGCTGAAACATGAGGAGTGGCAGCGGTCTCTTATTTCCAAAACAGACATTCCATACTTTACCCAGGAGTTATTGGTTTGATTTATTGCCACGGGTAACTCAGTACAGGGAAACACTTTATTTATTAGCAGTGGAGGCAGATCATAGTAAGCAAGGCCAGACAGATCATAGGGTGGAAATAGACTTGGACAGAGTAAGGCATACAGGTTACACTGAACAGGACATGCACTAGACAAGATCAACATCAACAAGATCAGCATTATTTGATCTTAGAGAGTCCATTCATCAGTCTAACCTGACTTTCCTAATAGTTTATATGCCTAAATTAACTCTCCCCACGTTATTGTGCAGTCGGCGTGTGAACCCGTACTGAACGTCATTTTGTTCACAATCCCCAACAGCAGCCACAATACCTTCCATCTGAAACAGGTAGCCATTCCCACCAGCTTCCGCCCTACACAGAGAACACCAGGCTGGCTTCTCGGAGATGGAAGGTGCCTTCTTGTGACTTCACACAAGACATATGGCTTCCCTCCTCACCACTAGAAAACCGCATTAAAGTCCCACGTGTGTATCATGACAGACGGAGCTACGAGGAACAACGTGGAGCAGTCTGTCTGTGCAGCCTCTGCTCCACCTGGTCACCATGTTAGAGCATCAGTTAGGAGACAGTGAGGACTGTTGATGCTGAAGAACAGAGTAGACAGTGGTTTGGTGGAAAAGCACAGCAGGAGAATCGACGTTTTGAGCATAAGCCATTCATCAGGAATCAGCATCAATTAGCTCATTCTGCCCCTGTGTAAGTGCATTGAGATGGGAATGGCCTCCTACTGTTCCTGTGTAAGTGACTCAAGGGACTGACTGGCTTCTTCCTCGTCCGATTGGACAGGGCCAAGGGCCTGATTGGGTTACCCCTGGTTCCTGTATGACAGCTCGATGTGCTGACTAGTGTGATGATGCTGTAGCTTTTAGAGGTTATTTTGTTCTGGTTTCTTTTACGAGAGAGATTGAATGACCGTTACCAAGCTGGCTAGTTAGGACCACTTGAGTAACAGTTAGCGAAGCCTTGGGTTTATTTTAATGCAGATGGAATGGGTGTGGTCAGCTCTCACCGATTAGGATTTCTGGGTTTTGGTTTCTCAGTAACATCAGAAATTATTGGGGTCTCCACCGAGTTGAAAACTTTAGTGAATGTCTCCTGGCAGCTACTCTGTATGAATTTTCTCTTGGTGCTGTTTTTAAATCCTGAATTGGAGAAATATTTGTGTCATTCAGTGTCTGAATATTCCTTTTTTGCCAAGGGCTGTGTCCATGTGATTTTCCAGTATTGGAACAGTTCATTAGTGATAGTTCCTAGATCTCTTATTCTGTTAACTTGTCCAATATAATTACATTATTCTAGATTGCTCTTCCTTTGGTTTTATTTTATTTATCGTGTTTAAGTAAATGGTGTTTTGCTTCACACCGTGTTGCTTGACCAGTCACATTGCATCTGGAACAGACACTTTATATTTTCTTTAAAATAAGAAAATAGTAGAGTCTAGGCTACCACCTTCAAATATTATCGAGGGGCTTTGGTGTGGCCCATCACACTAGAATCCTTCTCTTCCTGAGTAATATGTTGGAGGCACTGAATGGGCTGTCCCTGTTCTTCTCTAATAGTGTCAATGGGCTGACCGACTTCCTCATATTCCTGTGAAACCAGTGTGAGGTGCGGAATGAACTCTTATTTTACTGCGGCAATGTGCAGTGTCAGACAGTCCTCTATATGAATGTTACGGACTCTTTAAAAGCACAAGCCTCAATGGAGTCCATGTTTTGCTGCACATGGACACAGTCCAGTTCAGAAGCTGATGGGGGCGTCAAATTATTCTGAACATTGTCTGATGTCCTCGCATTGTGTTATTGGAAAGTTAGTGGGTGTAGTTTTCATGCATGTTCTGGTATTGAATGTTGCCGTCAGGGAGACCAGAGGATTTTGTGAGCCATCTCTGGGTGAGGTATGGGTCTGTATTCACAGTGAATTAGAGTCTACAACATGACCAACAAATGGAGCACAAGTTTCAGAGAGGGGAAGCTCTGTAAAGAGAGATGAGGGGCCTCTTTCATACCCAGCCTGGGTTTTACAATTACATTTCTCAAATCACCTCAAAGTATGTGGGACAGTCTTGAAGGGCCGAATGATCTCCTCTGTTTCTGTGCACCAGGTTATAGAAGTAAGTAGCCTCTAAATGATCCTGCCTAACAGGTTTAATGGGCTGAATGGAACACAGGAACATGGGATTGAGGGACAGGAGTGAGTCATTAAACATTTTGAACCTTCTCCACCAGGCACTAAGATTATGGCTGATCAGGTTGTGGTCTCAGCCCCACTTTCCTGTCTGTGTCCCATTATCCATGACTCAGTTTTCTGTCAAATATTTCAGTAACCCAACTGTCAATCAATGTGAACAGAGAGGCACGAGAAACTTCCAGTGAAGAGGATTCGGATTTGAAAGGTAATTTCAGAATTTTTTGTCATCCCTCTTATAGAATCAGAGAGTCATGCAGAATAGAAATAGACCCGTTAGTCCAATCTGTTCACTCCGATCAGATATCAAGCCTGATCCAGTCCCATTTGCCAGCATTTGGCCAATATCCCTCCTCTTTCAGATACTTTTAAATGTGCAATTGTAACCGCCTTCACCACTTCCTCTGACAGCACTTTCTGTGCACCCACCACTCTGTGTGTGAAACATTTATCTTCAGGTCCCTTCTAAATTATTCGCCCTCTCCCCTTCAACATGTGCTCTCCTGTTCTGGACTCCCCTACCTGGGGAGCGGAACATGGCTGTTCAGAATATCTATGCCCCTGATGATTTTATAAACCTCTATAATGTCACCCTTCAGCCTCTGACACTCCAGGGGGAAACACCTCAAACTAATCAACCTCTCCCTAAAGCTCAAACCTCCAGTCCTGGGACATCCGTGTAAATCTTTTCAGCTGACAACCAAGTTGTACGCAGTATTCTTAAAGTGGCCTCACCAACATCCTGTACAGATACAACATGCCACCACGACCCCTATACTCAATGCTCTGACTGATTAAGGCAAATTTGTAAAATGTGTTCTGTACCGCACTGTCTGCATTTGACTCCACTTTCAAGGAACAATGCACCTGCAGCCCTAAGTCCATTTGTTTCACAACACTCACCAGGCCCTTACCATTAAGTGTATAATGTCTGCTCACAAGCTTCCAGTCTGAAAAATACCCCTCTCCCTTCAAGCCAACTGTGACTCGCTTCTTCTGTATCCCATGTGACCGAACCTTACTAATCTGCCTACCAATCGGAATGTCATGAACACCTTGCTGAGGTCCATATAGACAATGTCTACCAAACTGCCCTCATCAATCTTCTTTGTTACCTCTTCATAAAATTCAATCAAATTAATGAGACATGATTTCCCATGCAGAAAGCCATGTTGTCTACTCCGATCAGCCCTTACCTTCCCAAATGTATGTAAATGCTATCCCTCAGAATCACCTCCAACAGCTCACCCACCACCGACATCAGGCTCACCAATCCCATTTCTCGTCCCACTCCTCCACTGCTCACAACAAATGTTAAATGTAACCAGGTCGGTGATATGGCCGATGATATCAGTCTCAGACTGGGTCAGGGTCAGTTTTAGGACCAAGTCAGGCTAGTTTCTTTAATCTGTTCAAATAGCACGTTTATGATCCAGAGCAACATTACTCCAACTATGATGGAATGCTGAATGGCAAACTGTTTGCAAATGAAGAATCGATATTTCCCATTCTGAAAACACTGACACACACACACACACACACACACACACAAACAAAATCTCTGAAATTTCACATTGAAAGAACCTTGTCCAAATATTAATGTAACTAATGACAAAAACGAAAAATTGAGAGATTGTCCAAAATGTTATTCTGCTTCTGAAGGTATTCTACTCCTGGGAGAGTTAGATTTGGCTGAATTCCCTTTGCATTAGGCTGGCAGGAGGTCCCAGGTTAGCACAGTGGCTCAGTAGTTCGCACTGTTCCATCACAGCATCAGGGACATGAGTTCAATTCCAGCCTTGGGCGACTATCTGCATGAGTTTGCATCTTCTCCCCTTGTCTACGTGAGTTTCTGATGGATTCTCCCGTTTCCTCCCAAAGCTGTATAATTAAAGTGTATTGGTCAAATAGTCCATAGTGTTCAGCGATTTCTACTTTAGGTAACTAGTCAGTTGTAAATGTAAGGGCATGAGAAGGTTACTCTTTGGAGGGTTAGTATGGACTTGTTGGGCTGAAGGGCTTGTTTCCACACTGCAGGGATTCTATAAAAATAAGAATGGTAACAATAATAGTAGAGTTTTGTTTTAGCTCGTACACGTTACTGTGATGAGGAATAATGAAGGAGAGAGAGTGCAATGGGCCGTTTCTTCTCAGGCAGATGACACTTTCTCCCTCTCTGAGTTAAATCACACAATAATGTCATTCTCTCCCAAACTGGACCATGTGAGGTCTCCTTGTACATTGTCCAAACTATGTCTCCATCACATTCCCTGTTCCATGTCGGTGCATCATTGCTGCTGTCATACACGGAGCCATAACCTGAACAGAAAACGGTCTCGGTCGATTTGAAGATACGGTTATATGGCCCTGCGTCATTAAAAATAAAATGTTTAATGTATTCAGAATACATAGAACATAGAACAGTCCAGCACAGAACAGGCCATTCAGCCCACCATGTTGTGCCGACCACTGATCCTCATGTATGCAGCTCAAATTTCTGTGCCCATACACATATCCAGCAGTCTCTGAAATGTCCCCAATGACCTCGCTTCCACAACTGCTGCTGGCAACGCATTCCATGCTCTCACAACTCTCTGTATAAAGAACCCGCCTCTGACATCCCCTCGATACTTTCCTCCTACCAGCTTAAAACTATGACCCCTCGTGTTAGCCATTTCTGCCCTGGGAAATAGTCAATGGCTATCGACTCTATCTATGCCTCTCATTATCTTGAATATCTCAGTTAGGTCCCCTCTCCTCCTCCTTTTCTCCAATGAAAAAAGTCCGAGCTCAGTCAACCTCTCATCATAAGATAAGCCCTCCAGTCCATGCAGCATCCTGGTAAACCTCCACTGAACCCTCTCCAAAGCATCCACATCTGTCCTATAATATGGTGACCAGAACTGGACACAGTACTCCAAGTGCGTTCAAACAAAAGTTTCATAGAGCTGCAACAAGATCTCACGATTCTTAAACTCAATCCCCTTGTTGATGAAAGCCAAAACACTATATGCTTTCTTAACAACCCTGTCCACTTGGGTGGCCATTTTAAGGGATCTATGTACCTGTACACCAAGATTTCTCTGTTCCTTCACACTGCCAAGAATCCTGTCTTTAATCCTGTACTCAGCTTTCAAATTCCACTTTCCAAAATGCATCACATCTCCATCTGCCACCACTCAGCCCATCTCTGCATCCTGTCAATGTCCTGCTGCAGCCTACAACAGCCCTCTATACAGTCAACGACACCTCCAACAATCGTGTCATCTGCAAACTTGATGACTCATCATTCAATCCCCTCATCCAAGTCATTAATAAAAATTGCAAACAGTAGAGGCCCAAGGACAGAACCCTGTGGAACACCACTCACCACTGACTTCCAGGCAGAATATTTTCCTTCCACTACCACTCGCTGTCTTCTGCTGGCCAGCCAATTTTGTATCCAAACAGTTAACACAGATACCGGTGTTTAAATAAATGCTTTGTTCTAACATAAACAGAAATTACTGGAAAAGCTCAGCAGGTCTGTCAGCATCCAGATGCCTTTTACATGCTGTATTTGTACCAGCCTCCACCACTTCCTCTGGCAGTTCATTCCATACACACACCACCGTCTGGGTTAAACGGTGCCCCTTAGGTATCTTCAAAACCTTTTCCCTCTCACTTTCCATCAATATCCTCTAGTTTTGGACGCCTCTAACCTGGGGAAAACCTTGACTACAAACCCTATCCATGACCATTCTGATTTTATAAACCTTTCCTGCTGTAAAATGTGACTCCAATCAACACGAATGGCTGTATTTTCAATAATCCCGGGCCGAAATGCTGACATTCAACACCGACACATGTTCTTTCTCCATCAAGTCACAATTCTAAACCCAGTTTCATCAGTTTGTTCAGATATATTAGGAGACACTGCTGTGGGATTTACACCTAGACCTTTGTACCCGGAGGTAGGGACACGAGCACCACTCGGCAATACCCATAAAGCTGTAACATTATTCTCCTGTGTGTTTGTCCATCAGCCTGTTATGACATGCTGTGACATACCTCTGCAACAGGGAGGACATGAATCCACACCTTCTGGGCCAGAGCTAGGAACACTACCAAAATATTTCAGGAATTGGAATCAAACCCAGAACCATGGCTCAGAGGCAGGGACACTACCCACTACACTACTATACCCAGATTTTGGGTCACATTATAAGGGGCAGTGTTCAGCTCGGTGTGGATTTATTATAATCAGGTTACCATTACTGAACTACACAAAACATTTTGTTTTGTTAAACAAGTGCAAGACCGAAATTAACTATGACCATCTTTAATCGCTATTATCTGTAGTCTGCAATATTAGGGAAAGGAATCCTGCAGACATACTCTGCCAATGAAGGGTCTCAAATAGATATTTTATACTGAACACCAGACACGGAGAAAGACCATAATTTCTGGTCCCAAAACAGCGATCAGTAGAACCCAACTCTCACGTGTGTCTACCCTCTGCCTAAAACCATGAAATGATACCAGGCCGCTGAGTACTGTCCAGCCTCTCCTCCCCACTGACTGTGTCTGCAATCTGTCCCTCCTCCCCCTAACCACACAAGGCAACCCAAGCTCAGGGTCTTCGTGAAAATCAAGGCCGCAGTGTGCAGGCCTCCTGGAGAGGGGATGGGCATTTTAAAATTAAACGGGGAAGGTGAGGAGGTGGTAATATCACTCACTGGCCGAGGCGTGGCAGATGGAGTTTAGTTTGGATTAATGCGAGGTATTGGATTTGGTAAATCCAACAAGAGCAGGACCTGGACAATTAAACGTAGGGCCTTTGGCAGTGTTGTAGAACAGAGACCTCGGCCGTCAGGTATAATTCTTTAAATGTTGCATCTCATATAAATAATGTGGTTAAGAAGGTGTTTAACACACTTGTCTTCATCGGTCAGACCTTTGAGTCTCGGAATTGGGATGTCATGTTGAGGTTGTACAGGACATTGATGAGACCTCTCCCGGAATACTGTGTCCAGTCTGGGCATCCTGCCCGCTCATTCCATAGGCACATCACCCTCTGGGTGAAAAAGCTGCCCCTAAGGTCACTTTTAAATGTTTCCCCTCTTACAACTATGTCCTCTAGTTTTGGTCTCCACTACCCCCTTATAAAATACATTGACTATTCACTTTGATATTATTGACCTTGATATTATTAAGCTGGAGAGGGTTCAGAAGAGTTTAACCTGGATGTTGTTGGAAATAGAGGGATTGAGCTACAAGGGGAGGCTGAATAGGCTGGGACATCTTTCACTGGAGAGTATGAGATGGACGGGTAACTTTCCCGAGATTTATAAAATAATGAGGGGTACAGCTGAAGGGCTGATGTCTTTACCCTAAAGTTGGGGATTCAAAACTGAGGGATATTTTAAGGCGTGAGGAAAAAAAGATTTACAAAAGTCGGGAGAGGTAATTATTTTAGACAGAAGCTGGCTTGTGTGTGGAATGAACTTGCAGAGCAAGTGGTGAAAACAGGGACAGTTACAACGTTGAAAGGATATTTAGATCAGTACACGGATAAGACATCAGTTTGGATGGTGCTGTGAGCAGCTACCCTCTCCCTCCCCGTCTCTGAGTGAATCCCTGTTGGTTTTCACTCTCTGCCAATGCCTGTGCAGTGGCGTGTGGAGGCCAGCAGAGGGTGGCATTGCATCACTTTCAGCACCACAGAGACAGCCAGACCTGCCCCACACAGAGACACACAGATACACACACAGCAATTGTTAGGGCACGGCATAGATCCCATCTGGTAATTTAAACTAAACATAAATAAATGCTCAATTCGCCTCATAAACTGGGATGTGGATGTTTCAGAATCCCCACACGAGACTTCCAGGGCCGTACCAGGGTCCTCCCCACATGGCGGTGGCGAGGGGGGGGGGGGGGGCGAGGGAATGGACATTGGGCACTCCACCACCCGGCTTGGCCCTTTCTGTCCTACTCCAGGTTGTATCTCCTGGAATGGGGGAAAGGGAGGGAGAGAGGGTGGGAGTGGGTGGCCCTGCTATTAGTGCTGTTATAGGTGGGGGACATGAGGAGGGGTTCGGATGGAGTCAGTCCACAGGGTTGTATCCATGAAGTGTTATTACAGTGAGTTAGAAGGAGGGAGTGATAGAGGGAGAGAAAGAGGGAGAGAGCGCGCGGAAGAGAGAGGGGGAGAGAGAGAGAGATTGTGCGGAGGGAGGGAGGGGGCGAGGGGGGGAAGGCGCCATAACAGAATCACAGTGAGTGTGAGAGAACAGAGAGAATATGGTGACCCTTACCCTGACAGAGCGGGGAAGGTTATTGATGCTTGTCCTGTATTGCTGGGCATTTCTTCAGACCGCAGATACTGCACTGAGCTGGGTGGGGAGCTCAGACCATGCTCAGTGGGTCTGGTGGTGTGGCCCCCTCTGGGAAGAGAATGATCCCCCTCTGTACTAGCCCATCCACCAGGACTTTCGTGCCTCTGTCGACAAACCGTGGTGTAATTGCCCCTTGTCTGCCATGCTCGGGGTAAACTGTACAGGGCAGCTCCAAGCTCCAAACTAAGAAAGCTCAACCATGTGCCCATTAACCTTTGAATGATGGCACCAGTGCCAGAGTCCCGGAATACCCCGGGGCATCCGCGTGATGGTGAGTCCCTCCAGCCATGATGGGTGCGAGAATCGGGCTGGTCTTGAACGTGAGGGACACCATGGGGATCGGATGGGTAGTTAATGAAGTGAGTTCGATACGATAGCACCAGGAAACGAGCACAGCCTCGTGCGGATGATCTGTCTGTCACACTCAATGCAAATGGCACTGACAGAAATTATTGTCAGAATCTGACCAATGAGTATTGGACTCTGTTGTAACTACTCCCATTTATAAAGCTATAGAACAAATATTCATCCAAAACTCTCCACCATTTCACCTCACACCAATCTCCCTTTTTCCCTTGTTTCCTGGGAAGACTGGCTCATGTTGCCGGATGCTACCGAAGTGTCTATATTTCAGCATTCTGAAACCTGGGAACACATCCTTCCATGACACTGTCTCTCAGTCTCCCCATCACTGTCTGTACCCTAAACCCCTCCCATGTGGTGATATGAAACTGATTCCCCCACCATCTCTCTCTGGCAGTGATGTTCACACCCACACCACTCCCTTGTCATTGTACAATATAGATATGGAGCTGGAAATGGGTGGGAGCTGTACGTCCTTTCATTTCCAGTATGGGCTGCAAGTTTCCCCACACTGGGCAGGAACTAACACAGTGTTACTGAGCAATGCAGTGGGGTGGGGTACACAGCCCTACATGCTGGGAGGGTAACTGCTCCTGGGTTACAGACCAATGCACTGGGGTGGTGTACACAGTCCTAAATGCTGGGAGGGTAACTGCTCCTGGGTTACAGATCAATGCACTGGGGTGGTGTACACAGTCCTACATGCTGGGAGGGTAACTGCTCCTGGGTTACAGCTTAATTCACGGGTGATCACTGCACAGGTCGCTGTGCTGGTCAGACTGTCTGGTTGAGATTTATAGATAATGCAATGATGTGGTCAGTGCAGCTCCATGTGCTGGATGAATATGTAGCCTGTGCACAGTACATCATGGTGGTGGAGTGGGTCGGGGAGAAAGGAGATGGACAGGTCACATCTGGAGTTCCCTGGAACGTTCTGTCCCTGACATTCTATAACCGACATTCCCCGGAACGTTCTGTCCCTGACATTCTATAACCGACATTCCCCGGAACGTTCTGTCCCCGACATTCTATAACTGACATTCCCCGGAACGTTCTGTCCCTGACATTCTATAACCGACATTCCCCGGAACGTTCTGTCCCTGACATTCTATAACTGACATTCCCCGGAACGTTCTGTCCCTGACGTTGTTTGTTTGTGAACGGCCGGACGTCAGTGAATTGAACAAACGAGAAGATCCCGAGGGAAGAGATCCCGTTCCAGGGAGAAGGAGACACTGCTCCGAAGGCCCCTCAGGAAGTTAAAGGGGGGAATACGTTTTCCCTGCATTTACATTTCTCCATGACACAGGATCGACCACAATTTAGACCAAAATATATGAAATTCCCAGACTCCGTTTGTCTTCAGGAAACTGGGAGAGAATCCTTCAGGACAGCAACGTTTCCACCCTCCGTATTAGGAACTGGGAAGGAGTGACCTGTGTCTGCTCTCGAGTGATCGAGTGTGTGGGAATGTTCTAGAAACCATCTGTCCTTATGGATGTGTCTCTGTGTGTTTGGGGAGGGAGGGTTTCTTGTGGTTGATGTCACATTTTTGTCAGTGATTCCGAACTTCCTATTTGTTATTCCAACTCCAATTATTTTAATAAATCCCTGAATACAGGGACACATTTGAAAATCTCACTGGGTCCCCGATCAAACGGGTCCCTTTGCCTCCAGGCTGATGGATAATGGGTTTGTTTTCCTTCCTCACAGTTAACGTAGTGACCATCTACGTCCTGCTTTATAAAGATTGTGGATTGTCTCCATGTGTCAGACGTTATCTGGGGGCCATGGCAGCGGCGGATCTCCTGGTCATTATCCTCGACCTGATCCTGAGACACATTCCCATTGTTTATTGGGAACAGTTTTATTTCCTGAGGGACTCCGTCCCCGTGTGTAATATCCACGCCGTCCTGCTTTATGCAGCCACTGACTGCTCTGTCTGGTTCACCGTCACTTTCACCTTTGATCGGTTTGTGGCCATTTGTTGCCAGAAGCTGAAAAGTAAATATTGCAGTGAGAAAACGGCGGCTGTGGTTCTGGGAGCAGTGACTGTGCTGAGCTGTTTAAAGAACATTTCCTGGTATTTTATGCTCACGGCTCGGTATTCGCTGGTGAACACCCCCTGGTTTTGTGATGTAACAGTCGCTGTTCGATTCTCCAGTGTCTGGGTCACAATCGAGTTCCTCCACCACATTCTAACCCCGGGTGTCCCATTTCTCCTGATTCTGCTGCTCAATGTTCTCACCGTCAGACACATTTTAGTGACCAGCAGAGCCCGCAGGAGACTCCGCGCTCACACCAATGGGGACGCTCAGTCTGACACTGAAATGAGAAACCGAAAAAAATCCATCATTTTACTGTTTGTGATCTCGGCCAATTTCATCCTGTTATGGTCAACATTAATGCTGTATTCTATATGGTACCGGATGTTGTGGATTGGGTATCGGTCTGTGTATCTCGATAGCTTTGTGCAGGAATTGGGCTTCATGCTGCAGCTCCTCAGTTGCTGCACAAACACCGCGATTTACGCCGTGACCCAGACTAAGTTCAGGCAGCAGCTGAAGAATGTGCTGAAATATCCCTTCACCCAAATCCATCCATCCATCAAATTCCCTCATTAATCACACCATCCGGGATTTTCTCATTTCAGTTCAGTGTTTCAGCGATGGAGCAGCCTGTCGCTATGGTAACAGACTGAGGGTAGCGCTGGTTTGTCCATCCTTATCCCACAGTGGGGTTACAGGGAAACATTTCAATGTTTCTCACAACTCAGGGCCCAGTGAGAAAAGGCACCATCCCACTGACTGTATCCATCACTTCCATTTGTAACCAATAAAAATGCTGATGACAGCGTGCCGAGCAGCAGAGGGACCGATGTTGTTGTGTGTCTTTGTGTTGGAGAAGCTGAGCTGGAGAGAGACAGACTCAGCCCCAAGTCCTGGTCCTCAGGGAAGGGGAGGGCACCGCGCCCTGAGCTCAGGAGCTGGGTTTAACTCCCTCTGTCCCCCTCCCCAACCCCTTTCCAACCTGGCCTCCCCATTTCATCTCCTCCACTCTTACTCCACATTTCTCCCTCTCTCTCCCTGCACACTCACTCTTTCTCACAACCTCCCCCTTTCACTCTCCCTCGTTCTCCCTCTCACACCAACCGCCCCAACCCCGGTTTCTCCACCTGCCTCCACTCTTCACTTTCCCCTCACCCTCACACGCTCTGTCCTGCCCGTCTCTGCCTCCTCCAGCAGTTCCATCTCAACCCCATCTCAACCCCACCCACCCCACCACACGCAGCCCCACAACCAATCACACCCCACTTCCAGTCTCGGGGTCAGAGGGAGAGGGAAGGAGCAGGGAGAAAGGGTGTGTCTGAGAGAGAGGGAGGGAGGGACAGGAGGGAGAGAGATTCAGTCAGAGAGAAACGGAGGGACATGGGCAGAGAGAGAGACACCGATTGAGGGCGGTTGAGAGTAAGAGAAGGTGGAGAGAGAGAAGGAGCAGGGAGAAGAGGGGGGAAAGTGAGAGATAGGGTGAGAGAGCGTAGGGCGAGAGAGGGGGGGAGAGAGGGAGGGGGAGGGCAAGAGAGGGCGACGGCGAGATAGTGGAGGGCAAGGGGTAAGGGCGAGAGAGGGGAAGGCGAGAAGGGATGGTAAGGGAGGGGAGGTAAGGCGGGGAGGGCGAGACGGAGAGAGAAAGGGAAGGGAGGGTGAGAGAGAAGGAGCGAGGGAGGGAAGGGCGAGAGAGGGGAGTGTGAGGGAGGGGTTGAGGGGAGGGCAAGAGGGAGGGAGAGGGTGAGAGAGGAGAAGGAGGGAGGGGACGGCGAGAGAGTGGAGGGCGAGAGAAGGGAGGTCGGGAGGGGAGGAAGAGAGGGAGGAGGGGGTGAGAGGGACAGGGTGGGGAGGGAAGGGAGGGCGAGAGGGGAGAAGGAGGGAGGGGAAGGCGAGAAGGGATGGCAAGGGAGGGGAGGAACGG